>NC_133336.1:223281614-223325007 GCF_042186555.1 Aquarana catesbeiana | reverse complement strand
GGGGCAAAGGGAAAAAGAGAGAGGGAGGGAGATAAAAGGGAGAATGAAAGAAAGTCAGGCAGAGGTGGTGAAGCCGATCACCGCGTCACTCACAGTGTCTGGGTTCCCCTCCAGCAAGACGTTAATCGCTCTGTTGACATCTCCATTACAGTCATGAAGTGCGATTACACATTCGTCTTGGTTCTTTCCTGTGATGTCAATCAACTGAAGTGCAAGAAGGCATACAATAAGTCAGTAAAAAAAACTAAAATCAATAAAAGCCTTTTTCTAACCCCCCGCAGGAGACCACCTTTCAGAGGTGGAGATCTACTTGAACAACTTGAAAGATCAAAGATCAAGCAGGGTTCTAGCCTACCTTAAAGTTGGACGGTGTTTTTGATTTTATTATTTACAAATTGTATGTTTTTTTTTTTTTTTCTATGCAGCTATCAGGGGGTCTAAACACTTCTTAGATTGAAGACACAGCCTCAGTCTCTGTTCATTTACAACTTTATTTTAAGCTGAACTCCAGGTATGGACTCCATTGTATAAAAGTTACACCGGTCCAGCTTGGACCAATAGAATTACGCTTAGGCCACATCTGTGGGGATGCTTTGGAAGCAGAGAATCACCATAATACAGTACCCTATGGTGATCACCACTATCCTCCGGGGTACCATGCCATATGGGGGGGGGGGGGGGTCACCATTTTACACAACGTCTTGCATTTTATCTCAATTAATGCAAGATTTTCCCTGATTGGATTATCGCCAAAGATCTCAATATCAAAACACTCTACATCCACTGAGAAAAACACAAGGCGTTGTGCGAATTCTGCGTGAAGCAAGCAACCCCCCCCCCCCCCGTGGTTACTATGTAGCAGGGCAGCCACTCAGTAGAGGACCCAGAAGACAGCGGCAATCACCATGGCAGCAATTGTCCTCCCCGCATCATATGAACCCGGCTCTTCTCCAGATCCCCCCCACCCCCCGCCTGGCCTCACCTGTTTGACATTCTCCTCAAAGTCTGCATCATTCTGATCAGAAATCATCTGTGCCAGTCTGATCTGCTCTGCTGTGGCCTGAAAGCAAAAAAGCCATTAAACAAAAAAACACAACGCCGTCTGTGGACAG
The DNA here is from genome assembly GCF_042186555.1 of Aquarana catesbeiana. Classification (NCBI taxonomy): domain Eukaryota; kingdom Metazoa; phylum Chordata; class Amphibia; order Anura; family Ranidae; genus Aquarana; species Aquarana catesbeiana. Next base: position 223,323,895 of record NC_133336.1, on the reverse strand, counting down.
CAGGGGGCGCAATCAACGCGGTGTCCCCCGGAGGGGGGGGGGGGGGGGTGCCGTACCTGTGGCCTCTGCTTGTGTTGTGTCTGAGTTGGTGTCTGTGTCTGTTCCCAGTTTCCCCGGGTACGATTTGTCGCCACCGAGGTCATCATTTACAGTATATACAAATAACAGTATTTACAAATTACAACTCTGCGGAGACAAAAAAAATAATTAAAATCAGAGACTTTTCTTCAATGATCAGCGACATTTCCTCCACCAGCTCATCACTTCATTCCACATTCTTATAGAAAGTTTCTCCAACGCCAAAAAAAAATACAATTTCTCTTCTTTGTAACCATGGCAACAGTACTCAATACCTGTCTTCTCTGGATCCTGTAATGATCTCTCTGTCTTTGTGAAGTGTGAATAGAGCTGGGAGTTAAATTACAAGCATTCCCCGTCCCCAGGTGACCCGATCATTGGGTAAAAAAGTAGCACTAGAGTCACCCTGTGAAAGAAGAAGCAGATTACTAACCTGTCTGGTGATTACCTTCTTCACTGTCTAGATACAGAAATCTCAAACTGGCGGACCTCCAGCTGTTGCAAAACTACAAGTCCCATCATGCCTCTGCCTGTGGGAGTCATGCTTGTAAGGTCAGTCTTGCAATGCCTCATGGGACTTGTAGTTTGGCAACAGCTGGAGGGCCGCCAGTTTGAGACCCCTAATCTAGAAGGAGCTACCTGACACTTCCGGGTGTGTCCCTGCCCGGCCTTCCTCCCCGGGCCCTATGTCATTCCAGGACACAATAGGGATTGATGGGGGGAGGAGAGCGGGTGATATGGGGGGGGGGGGGGGGGGGGAGCGGGTGATATGGGGGGGGAGAGAGAGCGGGTGATATGGGGGGGGAGAGAGAGCGGGTGATATGGGGAGGGGGGAGAGCGGGTGATATGGGGAGGGGGGAGAGCGGGTGATATGGGGAGGGGGGAGAGCGGGGTGATATTGGGGGGAGCGGGTGAAATGGGGAGGGGAAGGAGCGGTTGATTGGGACGGGAGGGGGGGAAGAGAGCGGTTGATTGGGGTGGGGAGGGGGGGAAGAGAGCGGTTGATTGGGGTGGGAGGGGGGTAAGAGAGCGGGCGATAGGGGGGGAGCGGGCGATGGGGGAGAGCGGACGATGGGGAGGGGGGGGGGGGAGCGCCGGTGATTGGGGGGGAGAGCGCTGGTGATTGGGGGGGGGAGCGCCGGTGATTGGGGGGGGGGAGCGCCGGTGATTGGGGGGGGGGGGAGAGCGCCGGTGATTGGGGGGGGGGGGGAGAGCGCCGGTGATTGGGGGGGGGAGAGCGCCGGTGATTGGGGGGGGGGGGGGGAGCGCCGGTGATTGGGGGGGGGGGGAGAGCACCGGTGATTGGGGGGGGGGGGGGAGAGCACCGGTGATTGGGGGGGGGGGGAGAGCACCGGTGATTGGGGGGGGGGGGGGAGAGCGCCCGGTGATTGGGGGGGGGGGGGGGAGAGCGCCGGTGATTGGGGGGGGGGGGGGGAGAGCGCGGTGATTGGGGGGGGAGCGCCGGTGATTGGGGGGGGGGAGCGCCGGTGATTGGGGGGGGGGAGAGAGCGCCGGTGATTGGGGGGGGGGGGGGAGAGCGCCGGTGGATGGGGGGGAGGGGAGCGGGTGATGGGGGGAGGGGAGAGCGGGTGATGGGGGGAGGGGAGAGCGGGTGATGGGGGGGAGGGGAGAGCGGGTGATGGGGGGAGGGGAGAGCGGGTGATGGGGGGAGCGAGTGAAAGGGGGGGAGGGGAGAGCGGGTGATGGGGGGGTGAGCGGGTGATGGGGGGGGAGCGAGCGGGTGATGGGGGGGTGGAGCGGGTGATGGGGGGGTGGAGCGGGTGATGGGGGGGAGGGGAGAGCGGGTGATGGGGGGGGGAGAGCGGGTGATGGGGGGGAGGGGGGAGAGCGGGTGATGGGGGTGGAGGGGAGAGCGGGGTGATGGGGGGGGGGGGGGAGCGGGTGATGGGGGGGGAGCGGGTGATGGGGGGGGGGAGCGGGTGATGGGGGGGGGGGGGGGAGCGGGTGATGGGGGTGGAGGGGAGAGCGGGTGATGGGGGGGGGAGCGGGTGATGGGGGGGAGCGGGTGATGGGGGTGGAGGGGAGAGCGGGTGATGGGGGGGGGAGCGGGTGATGGGGGGGAGCGGGTGATGGGGGGGGAGCGGGTGATGGGGGGGGAGCGGGTGATGGGGGCAGAGGGAGAGCGGGTGATGGGGGCAGAGGGAGAGCGGGGTGATAGGGGGGAGGGGAGAGCGGGTGATGGGGGGGGAGGGGAGAGCGGGTGATGGGGGGGGGGGGGAGCGGGTGATGGGGGGAGGGGAGCGGGTGATGGGGGGAGGGGAGCGGGTGATGGGGGGAGGGGAGCGGGTGATGGGGGGGGAGGGGAGAGCGGGTGATGGGGGGGAGGGGAGAGCGGGTGATGGGGGGGAGGGGGAGAGCGGGTGATGGGGGGGGGGGGAGAGCGGGTGATGGGGGGAGGGGAGAGCGGGTGATGGGGGGAGGGGGAGAGCGGGTGATGGGGGAGGGGAGAGCGGGTGATGGGGGGGGAGCGAGTGAAAGGGGGGGAGGGGAGAGCGGGTGATGGGGGGGTGGAGCGGGTGATGGGGGGGGGAGCGGGTGATGGGGGGGTGGAGCGGGTGATAGGGGGGGGGGGGGAGGGGAGAGCGGGTGATAGGGGGGGAGGGGAGAGCGGGTGATGGGGGGGAGGGGGGAGAGCGGGTGATGGGGGGGAGGGGAGAGCGGGTGATGGGGGGGAGGGGAGAGCGGGTGATAGGGGGGGAGGGGGAGAGCGGGTGATAGGGGGGGAGGGGAGAGCGGGTGATAGGGGGGGAGGGGAGAGCGGGGTGATAGGGGGGGAGGGGAGAGCGGGTGATAGGGGGGAGGGGAGAGCGGGTGATAGGGGGGGGAGGGGAGAGCGGGTGATAGGGGGGAGGGGAGAGCGGGTGATAGGGGGGGAGGGGAGAGCGGGTGATAGGGGGGGAGGGGAGAGCGGGTGATGGGGGGGGGGGGAGGCGGGTGATGGGGGGGGGAGAACGGGTGATGGGGGGGAGAGCGGGGTGATGGGGGGGGAGAGCGGGTGATGGGGGTGGAGGGGAGAGCGGGGTGATGGGGGGGAGCGGGTGATGGGGGGGAGGGGAGAGCGGGGTGATGGGGGGAGGGGGGGAGAGCGGGTGATGGGGGGGAGGGGAGAGCGGGTGATGGGGGGGGAGGGGAGAGCGGGTGATGGGGGGGGAGCGGGGTGATGGGGGGGAGCGGGTGATGGGGGGGAGCGGGTGATGGGGGGGAGCGGGTGATGGGGGGGGAGCGGGTGATGGGGGGGGAGCGGGTGATGGGGGGGAGCGGGTGATGGGGGCAGAGGGAGAGCGGGTGATAGGGGGGGAGGGGAGAGCGGGTGATAGGGGGGGAGGGGAGAGCGGGTGATGGGGGGGGGAGCGGGTGATGGGGGGGGGGGGGGGAGGGGAGCGGGTGATGGGGGGGAGGGGGAGAGCGGGTGATGGGGGTGGAGGGGAGAGCGGGTGATGGGGGGGGGGGGGGGGAGCGGGTGATGGGGGGGGGAGCGGGTGATGGGGGGGGGGAGCGGGGTGATGGGGGGGGGGGAGCGGGTGATGGGGGGGGAGCGAGTGATGGGGGGGAGCGGGTGATGGGGGGGGAGCGGGTGATGGGGGGGAGCGGGTGATGGGGGTGGAGGGGAGAGCGGGTGATGGGGGGGAGCGGGTGATGGGGGGGGAGCGGGTGATGGGGGGGAGCGGGTGATGGGGGCAGAGGGAGAGCGGGTGATGGGGGGGAGGGGAGAGCGGGTGATAGGGGGGGGGGGGGAGAGCGGGGTGATGGGGGGGAGGGGGAGAGCGGGGTGATGGGGGGGAGGGGAGAGCGGGGTGATGGGGGGGGGGGGGAGAGCGGGTGATGGGGGGGGGGGGGGGAGCGGGTGATGGGGAGCGGGTGATGGGGGGGAGAACGGGTGATGGGGGGAGGGGAGCGGGTGATGGGGGGGGGAGGGGAGAGCGGGTGATAGGGGGGAGGGGAGAGCGGGTGATGGGGGGGAGGGGAGAGCGGGTGATGGGGGGGGGAGAGCGGGTGATGGGGGGGAGGGGAGAGCGGGTGATGGGGGGAGGGGAGAGCGGGTGATGGGGGGGAGGGGAGAGCGGGTGATGGGGGAGGGGAGAGCGGGTGATGGGGGGGGAGCGAGTGAAAGGGGGGGAGGGGAGAGCGGGTGATGGGGGGGTGGAGCGGGTGATGGGGGGGGGGGAGCGGGTGATGGGGGGGGTGGAGCGCGTGATGGGGGGGTGGAGCGGGTGATGGGGGGGTGGAGCGGGTGATGGGGGGGGTGGAGCGGGTGATAGGGGGGGAGGGGGAGAGCGGGTGATGGGGGGGGAGGGGAGAGCGGGTGATGGGGGGGGGAGGGGAGAGCGGGTGATGGGGGGGAGGGGAGAGCGGGGTGATGGGGGGGAGGGGGAGAGCGGGTGATGGGGGGGAGGGGAGAGCGGGTGATGGGGGGGAGGGGAGAGCGGGTGATGGGGGGGGAGGGAGAGCGGGTGATGGGGGGGGAGGGGAGAGCGGGTGATGGGGGGAGGGGAGAGCGGGTGATGGGGGGAGGGGAGAGCGGGTGATAGGGGGGGAGGGGGAGAGCGGGTGATAGGGGGGGGGAGGGGAGAGCGGGTGATGGGGGGGAGGGGAGAGCGGGTGATGGGGGGGGGGAGCGGGTGATGGGGGGGGGAGCGGGTGATGGGGGGGAGAACGGGGTGATGGGGGGGAGAACGGGTGATGGGGGGGGGAGAGCGGGTGATGGGGGGGGAGAGCGGGTGATGGGGGTGGAGGGGAGGAGCGGGTGATGGGGGGGGGGGGGGGGGGGGAGCGGGTGATGGGGGGGGGGGGGAGCGGGTGATGGGGGGGGGGAGCGGGTGATGGGGGGGGGGGAGCGGGTGATGGGGGGGGGAGCGGGTGATGGGGGGGAGCGGGTGATGGGGGGGGAGCGGGGTGATGGGGGGGAGCGGGTGATGGGGGGGGGGAGCGGGTGATGGGGGGGGGAGCGGGTGATGGGGGGGAGCGGGGTGATGGGGGGGGAGCGGGTGATGGGGGCAGAGGGAGAGCGGGGTGATGGGGGGGGGGGAGTGGGTGATGGGGGGGGGGAGTGGGTGATGGGGGGGGGGAGCGGGTGATGGGGGGGGAGCGGGTGATGGGGGGGGAGCGGGTGATGGGGGGGAGCGGGTGATGGGGGGGGAGCGGGTGATGGGGGGGGAGTGGGTGATGGGGGGGTAACGATGACCAAAGTTTGCAGTTTGTTTTCTCTGCGCCTCGCTCACACCACGATGAGTAGACTCGCTCTACTCTTCAGGCTGCAGCTGAAGTGGAAAAACTTTAACCCCCTCTGCACCGGCGCCTCCCAGTCCTTTAAGAGGCTTCATATGCTGGGAGGTGGGGGGGGGGCGAGGTTTATGAACATGTAACCCGTCACATGATCATAACCCGTCACATGATCACAAAGCTCCCAATCACAAGCAGCGATTGTGAGCTTTCCGTTAGGCCATCGGTGACTGTGCCGGGAGAGCGCTCTTGGCACAGATGGGATCACACCAATTCGGTGCCAAGGGGTAAAAGTGGTTCTAAAGCATTAAGGTAAAAATGTTTAGGCATCAGTATCTCCCCCCTTTTACTGAACTGATCCCTTATTGGATCCAGTGCCAGACACGTCTACAGCTCTTCTCTCCCTTCCGGATCTCACAGGTTTTGCTAGGGAGTCATTGGCTCCTAGTACTGTCAATCAAAGCTTGTGATGAGGCAGCAGAGAGAGGAGGAGGGGGCACACTGCCTGTGTCAATGGACGAGTGTGCACAAGCCCCCCCATGGGGGGCACTGAACAGAGGGGAGGGGCCAGACTCCTGCCTCTCAGGTGGATGCATTCGATTGCTTCCCCCCCCCCAGTACTGGCGTCCCCCGCCATGTATTCCAGGCTCCGCTTGCCCGTCTTCAGGCCCGGGACTGACATGGCTGGCGGAGGGGAAGAAGAATAGCGGACACACACCTCTGTTCTCCTCTCCCCTTCTTGCTATGACCTGGAAAGTGACATGTATAACGTCACTTCCGGGGTCACTCCCCCCAGCCAGCAGAGCCATGAAGAGATTTATTGTAATGTGAGCTCAGTTTTTTTTGGGAAAAAAAAAAATAATTAAGTTACACCAAAGTGCATAAAATCCACGTACAAACACACATTGTAAGGGGGTGGCACCTACGCATGCCAACGATGATTGTGATACACGTTACATATCACCGCACACGCCTGTGATATGTAATGTGAGAGCAAAAATTCTAGCGCCCGACCTCCTCATAACACTAAACTGATGGGGGGGGGGGGGGGGGGGGGCTACTAAAAGTGTCGCCCTTGGAAATATGGGGTACTGAAGTTTTGTCGCCATTTCACAGGCGCACACATGTTTAAGGTTTCACCCAAAACGTCATTAAAAAAAAAAAAAAAAACACTAAAATGAAATTTTAGGGTAAAAAAAAATAAAATCTTCAGGCCAGATTCATGACCCGGCCTTTTCTGGCACTTTTGGTTTAAATCCGTATTTTTTGCCAGAAAATATTTAACACCCCCCCCGTACACCCGACCTCCGAGATGTGACATGAAGGGTCCCAGCAGCTGCAGGACACACAGAATATGATGGGGGGGGGGCTTCTGACACTTGAAGCTATTTAGGGAAATAAACCGGCTTGCATCATAAACCGTGCAGCACACTGCGAGCTGGGAGGACGCCCCCCCCCCACCGGAGGACAGGACCGGAATATCCTCCGCAATTTGTAGCAGAGATTTCCCATTATTACAGAACGCTCCCCTGTGATTCGTCCTCCCTTCTTCATTCCACAAATGCAACAAAAAAAAGTGGAAACATTTTTGCAACATTTGTAACTAAAAAAGTAACAATTTACGAAGACATTCCGTTCCAACAACTTTACGCAGATAAAAACGGACAAAAATCCCATTCTAATCAACGCCATTTGTTTTATTTTACCTTTAAAAAAAAAAAAAAAAAAAAAAAAAAAAAACGACTCGGCAAAATACAAACTATTTTAACCCCTTCAGCCCGGAAGGATTTAACCCCCACCCCCTTAATGACCAGAGCATTTTTTTTGCGATACGGCACTGCGCTACCTTAAGACCCCATTCACACAGGGGCAACACGACATGCCGTCGCATCAGCGAGGCGACCTGCAAACGAATGGCCGGGCGACTTGCAAAACGACTTCTGCATAGAAGTCTATGCAAGTCGCCCCCGAAGTCATACAGGAACCTTTTTCTAAGTCGGAGCGACTTGCGTCGCTCCCTTAGAACGGCTCCATAGTACAGAACGGAGGCGACTTGTCAGGCGACTAGGTCGCCTGACAAGTCGTCCCTGTGTGAATGGGGTCTTACTGACAATTGCGCGGTCGTGCGACACTGTACAGAAATAAATTAACATCCCCCCCCCGCCCCCACAAATAGAGCTTTCTTTTGGTGGTATTTGATCACCTCCGGCATTTTTTATGCTATAAACAAAATAAAAAGACCAACGATTTAATAGGAAAAAAAAAAAAAAAATATATATATATATATATATATATATATAAATTATTTATTTTTTTATTGGATGTTTTATATCAGAAAGTAAAAATATATATATATTATATATAAAAAATGTTTTACTTTGATAAAAAACATCCAAAAAAAAAAAAAGTAAAAATAAGAATGTCTTCATACATTTAGACCAAATATGTATTCTGCTACATATTTTTTGTAAAAAAAAAAAAAAACAAACAAAAAATCTCAATAAGCGTATATTGATCGGTTTGCGCAAAAGTTATAACATCTACAAACTATGGGGTAGGTTTATGGAATTTTTTTTTTTTTTTTTTACTAGTAATCGGCGATTTTTTACCAAGACTGCGACATTTCGGCAGACAAATCTAACACAAGGGACAATTTTTTGGGGACCAGTGAGACAAATATTCTGCCTCTTTCAGATGATGATCGCTGGGTGCCAGCAGATATCAGGTCCACCGGACACCCACTGATCGGCTCCCGCGGTGTCCAATCACAGTGGGAGCGGGCACGCGCGCCCCCGATCCGAAAAAAAAAAGTCAATCTGCCTTGTTTACGTAGGCAGGCCGCCGTTCTGTCTGCCTCGGTAACAATCCGTAGGCCCCCCTGGACCCACTGATTGGCTCCCATTGTGCCCAATCACAGCGGGAACGGAGCGCCGGCGGCAGCGAATGCACATCCCCCGACCTGATTTATTTTTTTTAAAGGCGATCTGCCTTTCTTACATAGAAAGATCTCCCTTCTATCTGCCTTGGGAACAATGGGCGGGTCCCGGCGTACATCAGGTCCGCGGGACCCGCTGATTGTCTCCCGCTGTGCCTCCAACCACTGAGAGCACGGCGCGCTGACACGCCCCCGACCTGAAAAAAAGAAAGAAATGAAAGCCGATCTGCCTTGTTTACATAGGCAGATCGCCGTTCTGTCTGCCTCGTGAATGAACGGAGGGGTCCGCCGGACCCGCTGATTCCAATCACAGAGGGAGCGCAAACACGCCCCCGACCCGAGAAAAAAAAAACACATACAGGTACGTTATTTCACGCTAAAGGGCCACAGTATATATACACACACATAAGGAATGTAATAAAATTGGAATTGTTTTATTTAAAATGTTGATGGGGAAGACTCCAGGAAACGCCTCTCTAGTCAAATCATCCCTCCCCCCGCCGTTTTTTTTTTTTTTTTACTCCAATGAGCTGTGGACCGGCTCCTCCCCGTCTTTGTTTACATGAGCTGCCAGGAGGAAGTGACCCGCCCCCACAGCTGATTGGGAGTGCAAAAAAAAAAAAAGAGCGCAAGTTTGGAGTTTGGTTAGCGAGGAGTTATGAGGCGATGATGTCACACGTGGTCTCCAGATGTCTCGTGGCCCCTCCCGGGTCAGGATTGGGGGTATTGGGGCCCCGTTCACACGATTACCACTCACAATTTTTTTTATTTTTTAGTGCGATTTACACGTGTCGCACTCAGGGCTGCCCCGCCCCCTTTTTGGGGCAACGCGCTTCATCCATTTTTTTTTCCTTTGACGCCACAATCGCAGCAATAAAAATCGTACCGCGTTTAAGGCGTGTCTCATTGCGGTGTGGAATTGCAGCCACGGAAACGTTGAACACAGAGACAGAAACACGCAGTGCGGCCGACGGGTGTTCCCCCCCCCCCCCCCCTGACGCCGCACGCGTGACGCAGGCAGCGACCAATTAAAAAAAAAAAAAAAAAAAAAAAAGAGGATTATTGATGGGACGCGACAACGAGCTTCAAGAGACTACAAAGGGAAGGTGACCCCTCCCCCCACATGACCACATTTAGGACTGGTGATCAGTCACTTGGAGCGCAGCATCCTCCCCCAAGTACCAGTGCCGCCCCCCCCCCCCAATACCCAACAGTACCAGTGCTACCAAGGGAAAGGAGTGCCGCCCCCCCCCCAGGTCAGGAACAGGAGATTGTAATCGGATGGTGGATAGAAAACAATGTAACAAATCTACACAACTGATACATCTTATACTTTCATTGGTGTTTACTTCCCGAATATTCCCCTCCTTCCTGTCCCCCCCCCCCCCCAAAATCAAATAAAGCCGGTCCCCACGACCCTGGTGGTCTTTCTACCCCCCCCACTCCTGGGGATTATATAGAACTGGCACCCCCCCTTCCTATGATTATATAGAATCGCCTCCCGGGTTACATACAAGGCCCTCTCCCTCCATCTATATAGAGTACCCCCCCCCCTTTACTGGGGGTTATAAAGAGTCTCCCCCCATCTGGCAGGATAATATATGGGGCGCATCCCCTTTACTGGGGTTTATAAAGCACCCCCCCGCCTTCTGTTATATAGGGAGTACCCCCTCTTTCCTGGGGTTATATAGAGTCCGCAGCCCTCCCTGCCTTCTGGGGGTAATATAAGGCGTCTTCCACCTTTCCCGGGGGGGTTATGAAGAGTTCCCCCCTCTCTAGCATTATATGGGGTACGCACCCCCTTTCCCACGTGGTCATATAGGGTGTCCCCTCTTTCTCATGGTTCTAGAGTCCCCCCTCTCCTACCTTCCGAGGGTTATATAGGATGCCCCACCTCCTGCCTTCCGGGCGTTATATAGGGTGGGCACCCCCTTTCCCCAGGGGGTAATATAGGGTTCCCCCCACCTTCGAGGTTATATACAATTGCCCCCCCTTTTGACCGGGTTAAATAGGGTGCACCCTCTTTCCCTGGGGTTATATAGGGTCCCCCTCAAAACCTTCTGGGGTTATATGCCCCCCTTTTCCCAGGGGTTATATAGGGTGCCCCCCCTTCCCCCAGGGGTTACATAGGGTGCCCCCCACCTTCGAGATTATATAGGGTGCCCCCTTTCCCGCGAGTTATATAGGGTGCTCCCCCTTTTTCCAAGGGCTATATAGGGTGCCCCCCGCCTTTGAGGTTTTATAGGGTGTCCTATATGGGTTATATAGGGTGCCCCCTTTTCCCGGGAATTATATAGTTTGCCCTCCTCCTACCTTCAGGGGTTATACAAGGGGGGCACCCCCCTTTTCCCAGGAGCTATATAGGGTGCCCCCCTGCCTTCGAGATTATATAGGGTGCCCCCCCAGTCTGGGGTTATATAGGGTGCCACCCTTTCCCAGGAGCTATATAGGGTGCCCCCGGCCTTCGAGATTATATAGGGTGCCCCCCTTTCCCGCGGGTTATAATAGGGTGCTCCCCCCTTTTTCCAAGGGTTACATAGGGTGCCCCTGCCTTTGAGTTTATATAGGGTGTCCTATATGGGTTATATAGGGCCCCCCCCTTTCCCGGGGGTTATAGCACCGTCCCCCGGATTATATAAGGTGCCCCCCCTCCCCCCTCTGGGATAATATAGAGATGATCTCCCTCCCCCCAGGATTTATATATGGACTCCCCGGGTAGGAAGGACTGAATGGGGTCTCCCGGATTGTATAGCTCGGAGCTCTCCGGGGATATATAAAGTTTCCCTCCCCGGTTGATTATCCCCTCCTCCCCCCCACATGGATCCCCTCCTCCCCGGTACACACACAGCATCCCATCCCCCTCAGAAAACGATTCCAGCCCACCGATCATTCCTGACCGCTCACCCCCCCAGGGACGGTGCGAGGTGCCCGGCATGACTTCCCAGGCGAGCCCGAGGCTTCTTGGCCCCCACTAGGCCGCAGTGCGGAAGAGGCCGAGGCCGCCCCGGGAAGTCCGAGCCCGCTCCCCGCCGCCTCCTGTCCGAGCCCCCGTGCCCTCCGCCCGCTCCCATCGTTCCCTCCTCCACCCCGGGTCCCCCCGCTTCCCATCACCGGACAAGCCGGCCGAGCTCCGTCCTTACCTGCGGCTCCTCCGCTCTCTCACCACGTGACCTCCCTTCCGCCCCGCCCCCTCTCACGTACGCTTAGGCCCTGACGTCAGGGCGTGCTCTGCGTTCCACCGGAGGGGGGATACGGAGAGGGGCGGCGCTGCGCTCCACGCCTCGCTCTGGTTGGCTGGAGTGGGCGTGTCCTTTGAGAGAGGACGGTCATGTGATTGGAAGATGGAGAAAGGAGGGGGGAAGATGGCGCGCAGCACCAGTAACTGGCTGTCCGGGGTGAATGTGGTCCTGGTGATGGCCTATGGCAGCCTGGTGAGGAGACACGAGGGCCACAGGGGTCCCTAATGAACTTTATAACAACCAAGCTCTAGCTGTCATGGGGCTCCTACAACTGGGGGGAGGAAACTTTTGGGGGTTGCCAGGGCTACAGTGGGGCCCCTGAGTGCTGTATAGAGATTGGAGGGCCACATTGGGGCTCCTGAGGGCTGTATAGAGACTGGAGGGCCAGAGTGGGGCTCCGGAGGGCTGTATAGAGATTGGAGGGCCACATTGGGGCTCCTGAGGGCTGTATAGAGACTGGAGGGCCAGAGTGGGGCTCCGGAGGGCTGTATAGAGGTTGGAGGGCCACATTGGGGCTCCTGAGGGCTGTATAGAGATTGGAGGGCCAGAGTGGGGCTCCTGAGGGCTGTATAGAGATTGGAGGGCCAGAGTGGGGCTCCTGAGGGCTGTATAGAGATTGGAGGGCCAGAGTGGGGCTCCTGAGGGCTGTATAGAGATTGGAGGGCCAGAGTGGGGCTCCTGAGGGCTGTATAGAGATTGGAGGGCCACAGTGGGGTCCCTGAGGGCTGTATAGAGATTGGAGGGCCACATTGGGGCTCCTGAGGGCTATATAGAGATTGGAGGGCCAGAGTGGGGTCTCTGAGGGCTGTATAGAGATTGGAGGGCCACAGTGGGGCTCCTGAGGGCTGTATAGAGATTGGATGGCCATAGTGGGGTCTCTGAGGGCTGTATAGAGATTGGAGGGCCAGAGTGGGGCTCCTGAGGGCTGTATAGAGATTGGAGGGCCACAGTGGGGCTCCTGAGGGCTGTATAGAGACTGGAGGGCCAGAGTGGGGCCCCAGAGGGCTGTATAGAGATTGGAGGGCCAGAGTGGGGCCCCAGAGGGCTGTATAGAGATTGGAGGGCCAGAGTGGGCCCCCCGAGTGCTGTATAGAGATTGGAGGGCCAGAGTGGGCCCCCCGAGTGCTGTATAGAGATTGGAGGGCCAGAGTGGGCCCCCCGAGTGCTGTATAGAGATTGGAGGGCCAGAGTGGGCCCCCCGAGTGCTGTATAGAGATTGGAGGGCCAGAGTGGGCCCCCCGAGTGCTGTATAGAGATTGGAGGGCCAGAGTGGGCCCCCCGAGTGCTGTATAGAGATTGGAGGGCCAGAGTGGGCCCCCCGAGGGCTGTATAGAGATTGGAGGGCCAGAGTGGCCCCCCGAGGTCTGTATAGAGATTGGAGGGCCACAGTGGGCCCCCCCGAGGGCTGTATAGAGATTGAAGGGCCACAATGGGCCCCCCGAGGGCTGTATAGAGATTGGAGGGCCACAGTGGGCCCCCAGAGGGCTGTATAGAGATTGGAGGGCCACAGTGGGCCCCCCGAGTGCTGCATAGAGATTGGAGGGCCACAGTGGGCCCCCCGAGGGCTGTATAGAGATAGGAGGGCCACAGTGGCCCCCCGAGGTCTGTATAGAGATTGGAGGGCCACAGTGGGCCCCCCCGAGGGCTGTATAGAGATTGGAGGGCCACAGTGGGCCCCCCGAGGGCTGTATAGAGATTGGAGGGCCACAGTGGGCCCCCCGAGGGCTGTATAGAGATTGGAGGGCCACAGTGGGCCCCCCGAGGGCTGTATAGAGATTGGAGGGCCACAGTGGGCCCCCCGAGGGCTGTATAGAGATTGGAGGGCCACCGTGGGCCCCCCGAGGGCTGTATAGAGATTGGAGGGCCACCGTGGGCCCCCCGAGGGCTGTATAGAGATTGGAGGGCCACCGTGGGCCCCCCGAGGGCTGTATAGAGATTGGAGGGCCACCGTGGGCCCCCCGAGGGCTGTATAGAGATTGGAGGGCCACCGTGGGCCCCCCGAGGGCTGTATAGAGATTGGAGGGCCACCGTGGGCCCCCCGAGGGCTGTATAGAGATTGGAGGGCCACCGTGGGCCCCCCGAGGGCTGTATAGAGATTGGAGGGCCACAGTGGGCCCCCCGAGGGCTGTATAGAGATTGGAGGAGTCAATGAGCTTGCTGGAGCAGGGAAGTCATTGAGATATCGGGGGACCCCAGTGTAGTGTAACAGGGAGATCATTGAGATATGGGGGGCCCCAGAGAAGATAAACACAGAAATCATTCAGATATGGGGGCCACAGTAGTGTAACGGGGATATCCTTGAGATATCAGGGCCACAGGGGTTCCAGTGTAGTGTAGCTGGGAATTCACTGAGATATGGGGGGGGGGGCACAGGAGCCCCAGAGAAGATAAGCAAAAAAATCATTGAGATATTGGGGTCACAGGGAACCCCAGTGTGGTGTAGCTGGGAATTCATTAAGATATTATTATTATACAGGATTTATATAGCACCAACAGTTTGCGCAGCACTTAACAAAATGAAGGCAGACATTACCATTACATTACACTTTGGTACAAGAGGAATCAGAGGGCCCTGATCACTAGAGCTTACAATCTAGGAGGGGGATCAATTGATACAAAAGGTAATAGCTGTGGGGGATGAGCTGATGGATAAAGTGAATCAGTGTATTATAGTTAGAAGCAGCATAGGCTTCTTTATAGAGAAGGGTTTACAGGGATCGTCTAAAGATGGATAGATTAGGAGACAGTCGGACAGATTGGGGGTAGGAAGTTCCAAAGGATGGGAGAAGCTCTGGAGAAATCCTGGAGGTGGATATGTGAGGAGGTGACGAGGGAGCTAGAGAGCAGGAGGTCTTGGGAGGACCGAAGAGAGCGGCTTGGTTGGTATTTTGGGACTGGGTTAGTGATGTAGCTGGGGGGCCGAGTTGTGGACGGCTTTGTAAATTATTGTTAGTACTTTGAATTTTATTCGTTGGGTGAGTGGAAGCCAGTGGAGGGATTGGCAGAGAGGGGTGGAGGAGACACTGAATGTTTGGTAAGGTGGATGAGTCTTGCAGCGACATTCATTATGGACTGAAGGGGGGATAGTCTATGTAAAGGTAATCCGATGAGGAGGAAGTTGCTGTAGTCGAGGCGAGAGATGACCAGGGAGTGAATTAAAAGCTTGGTGGTGTCATTGGTTAAAAAGGGGCTTCTTCTGGAGATGTTGCGGAGGCTGAGGCAGAATGATGTGGGCCTGAAAGGACAGATCAGAGCCTAGGGTTACCCCTAGCTCCCTGGCATGTGGGGACGGACTGATAGATGTGCCATTGATCTTGACAGAGAAGTCAGGGGAAGGGGCACGTGGGGGAGGAACTATTATGAGCTCGGTTTTAGATTCAGTTTGAGGAAGGGGTGTGACATCCAGGCTGATAGGTCTGTTAGCAAATCAGTGATGTGTGAGGAGACTGATGGGGTGAGCTGAGGGGTAGAGAGATAGATTTGGGTGTCATCAGCATATAAATGGTAGCGGAAGCCATGGGAGGCTATCAGCTGACCCAGGGAGGACGTGTAGATTGAGAATAGTAGGGGTCCAAGGACAGAACCTTGGGGGTGAACCCAAGTTTGGAGTTGGAGAGGAGGAAATGGAGTTGTAAGTGACACTGAAGGTGCATTGAGAGAGGTAAGATTCTAACCAACGGAGAGTGCAGCCATGGAGACCAAGCAAATTGAGTTTTTTTTGAGGAGGGGGTGGTCAACTGTATCAAAGGCAGCGGAAAGGTCCAAGAGTAAGAGTACGGAATAATGACCGGTGGTTTTGGCTGTTAGCAAGTCGTTTGTGAGTTTTAGGAGAGCAGTTTCTGTGGGGTGCTTTGGACGAAATCCAGACTGAAGGGGATCAAGAAGGTTATTCTCAATGAGGTGGTCGCTCAGTCGGCTGTAGACTAAACATTCAAGGAGAAGAAGTTTAGAAAAAAGTTTAGTGACTTCCTCTACAGTAACTGGGTTAAAAGAGGGAAGTATTGATTGTGCAGGAGGACAAGGAGTGTAAAGTAAGGGAGATATCTGTAGAGCGGAGATCTCGAGACAAATTGTCTCAATCTTTTTTTTGAAGTGATTAGCAATCTCCTGGGCAGTGAGTAAGTTAGTGGGTGGAGGTAATGGAGGACGAAGTAGAGTGGTAAAAGGTAGAAAAGAGTTGATGGGACTGTGTGAGAGGGTGTTAATGAGCATGATAAAGTAGGTCTATTTGGTAGTGTGAAGGCAGGAATGGTATTTTTGGAGGGCAGATTTATATTGGCTGAAATCTTGCTGTGACTTCGTTTTACGCCACAGAAGCTCAAGAGCGTGGCTACGTTTTTGAGGCTTCTGGTATTGTCTGTCTGCCAGGGTTGTTGCGGTCGGGGCCTGATTCTGTGTGTAGTGAGGGGGGCCAAGATATCCAGGGTGGATGACAGTGAACTGTTGTAGATGGAAGTGGCCAAGTTGGGGCAGGACAAGGATGAGATTTTGTCATAGGGACAATCTGTAGCAGGGCAGAGCAGGGTTGATGTGGCAAAGGTTTCTACGGGTAATAGTTTGGTAGTTGGTAGGCAAGGAGGAGCCAGACAAGGAGAGAGTGAAACTAATAAGATGGTGATCAGAGAGAGGAAAAGGAATGTTGGAGAGGTTGCACGGAGTGCATAGGTAGGAGTATATGGCAGTTGCCAACAGAGTGAGTAGAAGCGCTTGTCCAATGTTTTAGGTCAAAAGAGGAGGTTAGGCTCAGCAGCTTAGAAGTAGCTGGAGTGTTAAGATTAACAGGGATGTTGAAGTCACCTCACCAAGAATGATTGTTGGAATTTCAGAAGAGAGAAAGTAGGGTAGCCAGGCAGAGAAGTCCAGGGGGCCGATAGATCACAGCAACTCTCAATGAAACTGGAGAAAATAGAGTGAGCTTAAAATGTAGGAGAGGGACGGGGGGGGGGGTGGATGAAGAACCTGAAAAGTGCTTTGAGGGGATAGGAGGATTCCAACACCACCTCCTTTCCATCCACTAGGCCTGGGAGAGCGAGTCCACAGGAGGCCACAATGGGAGAGGGCAGCAGGAGAAGCAAGATCAGATTCTTGAATCCAGGTCTCCGTAATTGCAAGTAGGTTCAGGGAGTTTGTGATAAATAGGTCATGGATGTTGGTGGGTTTGTTACAAACAGAGCGGCATTCCAAAGGGCACAGGAGAAGGGGAGGCTGGTTCTAGGCTGAAGAGGAATAGAAATGAGATTGTGTGGATTGCGGCTGCTATCAGAGGATAGGGGGTGCCGGGTATGTTGGCCGAAGGTAAATGATGACGGTCCCGGATTTGGGGAAATATCTCCAGAAGTTAGGAGAAGCAGAAGGGTGAGAGAGGTGATACGGGAGTGTGACTTATGTGGGGGGGGGGGGGCATGTCCCAGAGACCTGCAGGTTTTATATGTCTCCTGTTCCTTTTTCTTGGGCACATACCTGTACTCTGTATGTTTTATATTATGTATTGTGCAAGACAAAATAAGTTTTTCTGATTAAAAAAAAAAAAAAAAAAAGATTTCAGGGCCCCCAGTGTAGTGTAACTGGGAAACCATTGAAATTTAGGGGGCCCCAGAGAAGATAAACAAGGAACTCATTGAGATATAGGGGCCCCCAGTGTAGTGTAGCTGGGAATTCATTGAGATATGGGGGGCCACAGGAGCCCCAGAGAAGACAAACAATGAAATTGTTGAGATATTGGGGTCACAGGGGTCCCCAGTGTAGTGTAACTGGGAAATCATTGAGATATCAGGGGCCCCAGTGTAGTGTAATTGGGAGATCATTGAGATATAAGGGCCCCAGTGTAGTGTAACTGGGAAATCTTTGAAATATAGGGGACCCCAGGGAAGGAGAAACAAGGATATCGTTGAGACATAGGAGCCCCAGTGTAGTGTAGCTTGGAATTCATCAAGATAGGGGCCCTCCAGTGTAGTGTAACGGGGAGATCATTGAGATATGGGGGTCCCAGTGTAGTATAGCTGGGAATCCATTGAGATATGGGGGCCCACAGGAGCCCCAGAGAAGGTAAATAAAGAAATCATTGAGATATTGGGGCCACTGGGGCGCCCCAGTGTAGTGTAGCTGGGAATTCATTAAGATATCATGGCCCCCCGTGTAGTGTAACGGGGAAATCATTTAGCTATAGGGGCCCCAGAGAAGATAAACAAGGAACTCATTGAGATATAGGGGCCCCAGTGTAGTGTAACAGGGAGATCATTGAGATATAGGGGACCCAGTGTAGTGTAGCTTGGAATTCATCAAGATATTGGGGCCCCAGTGTAGTGTAACTGGGAAACCGTTTAAATATAGGGGGCCCCAGAGAAGATAAACGAGGAACTCATTGAGGTATATAGGGGCCCCCAGCGTAGTGTAGCTGGGAATTCATCAAGATATCGGGGCCCCAGTGTAGGGGAGGGGTGGGCTTCCCAGATGTGAAAGCCTACTACAGAGCAGGCCAGGCTGGTGGATTGGCGCTGTCCTGCAGAGGCGAAACATTGGGGTGGCCATGGAAGTTGAGGACTCCAATGACACGGCCAAGAGTTGGCCGTGGATCACATTGCCTCTCATTGACCAATCCTACGCTGGGCAGCACACTTCTGGTGGCCAGGGATGCCTTTTTAACACTCCTGTGTCACTTCTTCCCTTCCCTATGGTACCAGTACTTGGCAACCCGGCCCTACTTTGTGGGCCCCGACGGCTGACTCTCCCCCCCCCCCCTCCACTGTTGGGGTGTCTGCTGCGGACCCTCCGTTGGATTCCTGGAGTGGTATCCAACTACGCAGCTTTCTGTGTGGGTGTCTACGGACTTCGGGAGCATCTCGCCAGCTCACGGAACTGGAATACAGTTGTTGTCGGGGGGGAGCCGGTCTGCCATAGTCTTTCGACAATCTATACCTCTTTGACTCGACCGACGGAAGGGTTCGTCCCACTTTTCCTATCCAAATGGGAGTCAGACTTGGGCACCCAGTTCACTGACTCTCAGAAGGAAAAGATCCTTCATTTTGCCCAAAAGTCCTCTATAGCTACCAGGGTTTAAGAGACATGTTACAAGATTTTGATCAGATGATACAGAGTGCCTACCACTTTGCACTGTTTCTTCCCTCAAGTTCCTAGTGTATGCTGGTGGTGCGGCGACGCCAAGGGACCAATGCTCCATATTTTCTGGAATTGTCCTAAACTTGTGAGGTGATCTGCACGGTCAAACACCTGACAAATGTTGATCTGGAAGGAAGCCCTGCGGCTTGTCTGCCGTTCAGTAAATATAAGGCTTCCCTTACAATCCAGCTGCTGAATGTGGCCAAGGCATGCATCCCCCTCTGTTGGAAATCAGAGAGCCCCCTCCTTGTCAAAATCTCTGTGGTTCTCTAAAGTGAATGATTTGAGAGGCATGGAGGACCTCACCGCTACCTTACATAACCAGGAGGAGACTTTTCATGAGTCCTAGAGACCTTGGAACCATTTTGTGTACACTACCTTCGGGAGGTGGCACAATCGAACTGACCTTTTTGTTTCACGTTTGAGTAGGGTGTAGCTCCTCTGAGCCTGCCCTGAAAGTCTTGGGAGGGGGGTAGACATGGCCTTCTGGCTTGGTTCACCCTCTCTCATGGGGTCTCCCTTCGGGAGGAGGGGGGGAGAGCCCCACCTAGTACTTGGGGTGGTCTGTTTCGGCAGACCTCCCAGAGAACTGGGTCCGCCTGGTTCAACCCCCCCCCCCCCCGGGGATCAGGTAAAGGGTCCCTTCTCTTCGGAGGAGGACCATGTGTACACCCTGTGCATGTTTTGCGTTTCACTTTTTTGGTGTGCACTTTTTTTTTTTTTTTGCACCGGTTGGAGTCTGCATGTGTCCACACACCACAGGCTTTAAAAAAAAAATCATATGTCCAAAATATCTGTGGTTCTCTAAAGTGAACGAATTGAGAGACATGGAGGACCTCGCTGCTACCTTGCGTAACCAGGAGGAGACTTTTCGTGAGACCTGGAGACCTTGGAACCATTTTGAGACCTGGAGACCATGGAACCTTTCGTGAGACCTGGAGACCTTGGAACCATTTTGTGTAGACTGACGCCTACCTTCGGGAGGTGGCACAATCGAACTGACCTCCTAGATTTAGTCCCACTCCCTGGGCGAGAGGTCCTCCTTGCATTCCTCCTTTCTCTCCTCTTTTTTTTTTTTATCACGTTTCTTTCACGCTTTTGGGGAACGCCTAATCCCCCAAACCTTTCTCCCTTTCTGGCAGCTTTCCCTCCTCCGTCTCCCTGACTCGGTGATGGGTTTTGTTCTTCAGATATGGTGTATAGTTGCCTTGCCTACATCTCGCTCTTTATCTTGTCCCATTTCTGGGCTAGGCGGGTCCATAGGGATGCAATATCTCCCATTATGCTGAAAAGGTTCTAATCTGTTACTTTACTTGTTTTTATTTTATTATTCTGTTTTTGCATTTGTGTATTTATGTTCTGGGTCTTCCCTGTAGTCGCTTGTCGAGCTCCCCAGCTTTACGCAACTGACCGTTATCCTCACAACCGTAATGGCTTTTCATCACCCTCCATATCGTGCAGTGCTGGACTTGTTGTTCTATAACTCGGATTATGTGATCCTTTCTGTGCTATTTGACTGTGTTATTGATTATAATTGCATACTTTGGCTGTTGAATGTTACTTTCTTTGGAAAAATAAAAAAAGATATTGGGGCCCCAGTGTAGTGTAGCTGATAAATCCTTAGGATATGGGGGGCCCCCAGTGTAGTGTAACTGGGAATTCATTGAGATGTTGGGGCCACAGGGGGCCGTGTAGTGTAGCTAGGAAATCATTGAAATATAGGGCCCTCAGTGTAGTGTAGCTGAGAAATCCTTAGGATATCGGGGGCCACAGGCCCCCCCCCCCCCCCCCCCCGTGTAATGCAACTGGGAATTCATTGAGATATTGGGGCCCCAGTGTAGTGTAACTGGGAAATCATTAGGGGCCCCCAGTGTAGTGTATCTGGGAGCCATTGACGTTTTAGGGGCCCCCGGTGTAGTGTAACTGGGAAATCATTAGGATATCTGGGGCCACATGGGGCCCCAGTGTAGTGTGGGAATTTGAGATATTGGGGCCACAGGGGCCCCAGTGTAGTGTAACTGAAATCATTGAAATATAGTCCTTAGTATATCGGGGGCCACAGGGGCCCCCCGTGTAATGTAACTGGGAATACATTGAGATATTGGGGCCCCAGTATAGTGTACTGGGAAATCATTGAAATTTTAGGGGCCACAGTGTAGTGTAACTGGGAAATCACTGAAATATAGGGGCCCCCAGTGTAGTGTAGCTGAGAAATCATTAGGATATCTGGGGCCACAGGGGCCCCCACAGTGTAATGTAGCTGGGAATTTATTGAGATATTGTGGCCACAGGGGCCCCAGTGTAGTGTAACTGGGAAATCACTGAAATATAGGGCCCCCCAGTGTAGTGTAGCTGAGAAATCATTAGGATATGGGGGGTCCCACTGTAATGTAACTGGGAAATCATTGAGCTGTCGGGCGACCCCAGTGTTGTGTAGTTGGGAGATTAGGAAGATAATGGGGGCGATAGGGGCCCCACTGTAGTGTAGCTGGGAATTCATTGAGCTATTGGGACCACAGGGGCCCCAGTGTAGTGTAGCTAGGAAATCATTAAGATATCAGGGGCCCCAGTGTAGTGTAACCGGGAAATCATTGAAATATAGGGCCCCCCCCCAGTGTAGTGTTGCTGGGAATTCATTGATATATTGGGGCCACAGGGGCCCCAGTGTAGTGTAACTGGGAAATCATTGAGCTGTCGGGAGGTCCCAGTGTAGTGTAGTTGGGGGATTAGGAAGATATTGAGGGCCATAGGGACCCCCACTGTGGCGTAACTGGGAAATCATTGAAATATCGGGGGCCCAAGTGTAGTGTAACTGGGAAATCGTTGATATATCAGGGGCCACAGGGATCCTTATGTAGTGTAGCTGGGAAATCATTGAGATATCAGGGGCCACAAGGATCCCTATGTATTGTAGCTCGGAAATTAGTGGGATATCAGGGGCCCCCAGTGTGGTGTAACTAGGAAATCATTGAGATATTGGGGGCCACAGGGGCCCTTCTACTAACCAAAATGACTTCTGGAATTGTTAGAGCTACCCGGGAGGTTTGTGAGGAACTCCAGAGAGCTATGTGGTAATTAGGGGCCCCTCTAGCTGTTGACGGGCCCTTGGGATTTTTAGGCTCGGCTCTCCCCACCTTTCCAAAGGTAAAGGGTATCCTTGGTATTGTGGGGTTGATTGGGAGCTTCTGTAATGATTGTGATTGGTTGGGCTCCTGCTGTGCTGGGTTTGAGGGGGCCCCTGGATCATTAGAATCACCCCACCCTCCCCCATTGAGGTTTACACCATTATGTTTACAGGGGCCCCTGAAGAACTGTATGAGGGGCGACTGGTGGGGTGGTATGCTTTGTTGGAGGGGCCCCTGGAACGTGGGGGATTTCATTTACAGTGTTGGGACCACAGGGCCCTCCAGAGTTCAGTATGATTGGGGGGTGCTGATTTTAGGTATCCCTGGCTGAGAGCCACAGCCCCCCTTCCCTCAGTTAAAGGGGAGCCTTGTTATTGGGGGGAGGGGGGGGGGTTGTGATTTGTTGGCTCACATGGGCTTTTGTTGTGCTTTGTCGAAGGGGCCCCATAGATGTTAGAACTAGGGGCCCCCCTGGTTTTCTGATTTGAAGGGATAGTTTTAAGAAGAAACTGTTATATATATGTATAGGCAAGAGGACTATTATCCGAGAGAGATACAAAGTAACATTGTTTATAAACATTGATCAGACGGGGGGGGGGATAGAGAGATACAAAGTAACATTGTTTATAAACGTTGATCAGACGGGAGATTTTTCTTCTCTCAGTAAAAAGCAAGTCCCTCCAAATTGGGATTTTAAACGGACTACAAACGGTAATTGTAAAAAAGTACAACTTTATTAGCATGTATAACAGTGAACAACATTTCAGGTGATAATAAACACACACAGGTATGTTGGGGGCGGAGACGGACGGTGACGTTTGTTCTTCTCTCCCCGCAGGTCTTTGTCCTTCTATTCATCTTTGTGAAGCGGCAGATCATGCGATTTGCAATGAAATCCCGGAGAGGACCGCACGTTCCGGTGGGACACAACGCCCCCAAGGTACACGGGCCGGATATCGGGGGGGGGGGGGGTTGGGGGGTTGGGCTGTCACTTTTTATCCGTATCTCGCAGTCACTCGTCTTTCTCTGGTCCAGGATCTGAAGGAGGAGATTGATAATCGACTCTCCAAAGTGCAGGACATAAAATTCGAACCGCAACTTCTGGAGGAGGGAGACGAGCGCCTGCTCCAGCTGGATACACCGGGTGAGAAAACGACGCCGTGCTCTATACTACTCATACTGTACATTACCATAGAGCTACTCTGCCCCCCACCCCCAGTGATCAGACTTTACATTGTGACTTTGTAGAAGGAGGAGGAGTCATTTCCTCAGTCTCCCCTCCCCCATTGATCAGACTGTACATTGTAACTTTGTAGAAGGAGTCGTCATTTCCTCAGTCTCCCCTCCCCCCGGTGATCAGACTGTACATGGTAACTTTGTAGAAGGAGGAGGAGTCATTTCCTCAGTCTCCCCTCCCCCAGTGATCAGACTGTACATTGTAACTTTGTAGCAAGTCACAGAACTACCCAGGCACCAGCATTTCTATGATTTGAGTCGGTAGCTCAGGAAGTAGATGGGTGCACTGGGTGATATCTGAACAAAGATGGCGCCGTCCTATGGAAAAGATGAAGACATTGTCCGGGGTGTCCTGTGAAGGTAATATCTGGGAGGGTTAGACACATTATGGAGGCTCCTCCATGACCTCCTATATATGATGACAGGTCCTCTTTAGGTATGACAGTGAGGTGACCTCTGATGTCGGATTTTCTCTTCCAGGCGGGTTCAACTATCTGTACAGAATGAAGACTTTGGATGCTGTAAAACATTCAGGTGAGCTCCGCTCCAAGCTGGCCAGTAGATGGTCAGAGGATCTCCTGGGTGGGAATATGACCCCCCCCCCCCCGATGCCGGCTGCAGTGTACTCGGCAAATGGGTGTCCCGTGTTTTCTGCTGCCCCCAGCCCGGGCGTCTATGGAGGGCGGGCCCCGGGGCGTCTATGGAGGGCAGGAATTGGATTGAGGGGTGAAGTAATTGGGGTGATCTGAGGGGGGAAAGAAATGGTGAGATCTGAGGGGTGAAAATGTAAGGAATTGGGGTGATCTGAGGGGTGAAGGAATTGTTGTGATCTGAGGGGTGAAGGAATTGGGGTGATCTGAGGGGTGAAGGAATTGGGGTGATCTGAGGGGTGAAGGAATTGGGGTGATCTGAGGGGTGAAGGAATTGGGGTGATCTGAGGGGTGCAGGTATTGGGGTGATCTGAGGGGTGCAGGTATTGGGGTGATCTGAGGGGTGCAGGTATTGGGGTGATCTGAAGGGTGCAGGAATTGGGATGATCTGAGGGGTGCAGGTATTGGGGTGATCTGAGGGGTGCAGGTGAAGGAATTGGGGTGATCTGAGGGGTGATGGTGAAGGAATTGGGGTGATCTGAGGGGTGAAGGAATTCCAGTAACATTTTTGTTTCCCTCATCAGATATTCCCCTCCAGGAGAACGCGAAGCACCCCAAATGTCTGGTAGGAAGAAATTTCCGGGCGTTCCTGTTGGAGATGAGGAACGGCACCTCCCCCTACAAGTCCGTTCGCAAGCCGCTATTGGACACCTTACTGGATGGATATGACTCGGCGCGCTACGGCACCGGGGTGAGAATGCCCACTTATGTATTCCGGGGCTTTCTTTACCATACATCACGGGACACAGAGCCACAGTAATTACTGTATGGGTTATAGGGCACTCAGGTGATGGACACTGGTACACCCTAGACAGGAAGCTCAATTCCCCATATAACCCCCTCCCCTTACCGGGAGTTCCTCAGTTTTGCAATTGATGTAATCAAAGATTCTGTTCTTCAAACCTCTCGCCTTACGCTTGGGTTGGTACATATACGTAGAATCTTATGGTTGAAAATTTGGTCAGCTGAAGTGTCATGCAAAAAGCTCCTGGCTGGTTTTCCTTTCTGCAGTGAAAAGCTGTTTGGGGATGATTTGGACAAATATATCCAAAAGATATCAAGCGGGAAAAGTACCCTTTTGCCAGTTAAGAAAAAGAGTAAAAGTCCCTCATTTAAAAAGGCTCTTTCGCCAGGGGCATCGGCCTCCACCATCGGGTTCAAGAGGTAAACCTCAGGGTCAACCCCAGGGACAAAAGAAGTCCTGGGGGAGGAAACCCGCAAGACTTCTGCAGTTCTCAAGGGTCTGGCAGGAAGAATTTAAAGACAGATGGGTGGTCTCCACAATAACTCTAGGTTACAAACTAGAGTTCCGAGAATTTCCTCAGGTCAGATGTCCCCAAAGATCCAGAGAAAAAGAAGTCTCTCTAGCATTAGACCGACTTTTGTCGCAAAAAGTGATCATGGTGGTCCCCATGGAAGAGTAGGGGTTGGGGTTTTATTCAAACCTTTTCACGGTGCTAAAACCAAATGGAAATGTCAGACCCATTCTAGATCTTAAAGATCTAAACCGGCTCCTGAAAATTCGCTCTTTTCGCATGGAATCAATCCGATCAGTAGTCTCCATCCTACAAGGAGGAGAACTTCTGGCATCAATCGACATCAAGGATGCATACCTGCATGTACCTATTTTCCCAGTTCACTAGAAATCTCTGCGTTTCGAAGTAGAAAAACTTCATTTTCAGTTTGTAGCCTTGCCTTTCGGTTTAGCTACTGCACCTCAGGTGTTTACAAAACTTCTGGCCCTTCCTCTGGCCAGATTAAGGGCCCAGGGTCTAACGATCATATCATACCTAGACGTCCTGCTCTTTGATAGACCAGTCGGTAACCTGCTTGGACCAAAGCATGGTCACCACAGTCAACTACCTGGAATACCTAGGTTGGGTCCTCAACCTAGAGAACTCTTCTTTAAATCCAGTAAGAAGATTAGAGTACTTGGGTCTGGTTATAGATACAGCCCAGAAGAGGGTGTTTTTATCCCATGCGAAAATCAGCGCCATAAAGGAGCTGGTTCAGGTGGTCAGGGCAAAGAAGGGTCCTTCTATTCGCTTTTGTATGAGGTTGTTGGGGAAGATGGTGGCTTCATTTTGAAGCAGTTCCCTATGCTCAGTTTCATTCGAGACTGCTGCAAAACAGTATCCTGTCTGCCTGGAACAAGAGGGTCCAAGCACTAGATTTTCCAATGCGTTTGTCGCCAAAAGTGCCCCAGAGCCTCTGTTGGTGGAAGGTATCCAAGAATCTGCCAAAGGGGAAATCCTTCTTACCAGTTACCTGGAAGGTGGTAACAACAGATGCCAGCCTTTCAGGTTGGGGAGCAGCCCTGGAAGAGGCGTCTGTCCAAGGGAAATGGTCCGGAACCAAAAGGACCTTGCCCATCAACAATCTAGAGATTTGGCCAGCGTACCTAGCCCTAAAGGCCTGGACATTCAGGTTGCGGAATTCTCCTGTCAGGATTCAATCTGACAATGCCACAGCAGTGGTTTCTATCAATCACCAGGGGGGCACCAGAAGTCAGGCAGCCCAGGGAGAGGTGAACCAGATCCTAATCTGGGCAGAAAAGCATGTGCCGTGCATTTCGGCAATCTTCATTCCAGGGGTAGAGAACTGGCTGGCGGACTAAAGTCGCCAGCAGTTGTTCCCGGGGGAATGGTCCCTTCACTCCGACATCTTCGTGGCTATATGCCAAAGATGGGGGATCCCGGACATAGATCTGTTTGCATCCAGGTTCAACAACAAAGTTGACAACTTTGTGTCAAGAACAAGGGATCTGCTCGCATACGGAACAGATGCGTCGGTGACCCCCATGGGATCAGTTCTCACTGTGTAAGAGAACTGTCAGGATGCGCCCGGCACGCACATGTGCGCATGCGCGCATTCACGGGCATCGGCAGATTTCCTTGCGCAGGAACACACATCTGACCACAATTGGCACCTGACAGCCTATTTAAGGGTTGCTCTGATTTCTGACAGGTGCTGCTTGATCTTCAGCTGTGTCCTGAGATTCTGAAACCCTGTTTGACTTCCTGTTGCTGAAACCCTGGCCTTCCTGACCCTGTTTCTGGACTCTGATTACTGGTTCATGATCCTGGCTTCCTGTTTGACCTTGCTCCTGTTTATACCTTGGTACCTCGCTGCCTGCCCGTTACTGAACCCGGCTTACCTGATGACCTCGCTCCTGTCTCCTGTTTGGCTCCACGCTGTTTCCGAGTACCTGTGCTGGCCGTCCATCCTCTCAGCTGTGCTGGTTCCAGCTCTTCACCAGAAACCCTGCTTGCATGTCCCAGTCTGCAACACTTCCAGCAAGTTCTGCACGCAGCATTCACAGGCACTCGTGTTCCTCCTGATCCTTGCCACCATCTGTTCCATCTCCAGTGGGACTTGGATTGGAGATACAAGAGAGGCTGACCTCGTCATTTCAGGCTCCTACCAGGTACGTGACACAGTGATTTATGCATTCCCTCCTATTCTACTGCTTCCATTAATTCTTTGCAGGATCAAGCAGGAAAGGAAGTCGGTAGTTCTTGTGGCCCAGAAGATCTTGGTATGCAGAAATAGTAAAGATGGTGGCCCCTACCACCACGTCCAGACCTGCTATCGCAGGGACCAGTGTTCCATCCTACCTTAGAAATGCTAAATTTAACGGTTTGGCTATTGAAACCCACATTCTGAAGAGTCGTGGGCTTTCAGGCTCAGTGATATCTACCTTGATTAATGCTAGGAAGCCAGCTTCCAGAGCCTTTTATTATAGTCTGGAAGGCTTATGTTTCCTGGTGTGGATCCAGGGGTTGGCATCCCAGAAAGTATGTCATGGGTAGAATTCTTGAAAATAGGGTTAGAGATGAAGCTAGCCTTGAGTACTATCAAGGACCAATTCTTGGCCTTCAACATCCGCTTGCTTCGCATTCTCTGGCCCGTAGCTTTATGCAGGAGGTAACGCGGCTTAATCCACTGGTTAGAGCTCCCCTGAACCCTTGGGATGTGAATTTAGTTCTGTTGGCATTACATAAACAGCCTTTTGAGCCGATACAACATATTCCCTTGGTCCTTTTGACAAGGAAGCTAGTTTTTCTGGTAGCCATATCTTCTGCAAGAAGGGTATCAGAGTTGGCGGCTCTTGTAAAGAGCCATATTTAATCATTCACAAGGATAGAGTAGTATTTTGTCCTCATCCTAGCTTTCTGCCAAAGGTGGTTTCAGGTTTTCATCTAAACCAGGATATTGTTCTAACTTCATTTTTTTTCCAGAACCCTGTTCTATGGAAGAAAAGTCACCACATTCTTTGAATGTAGTGAGAGCAGTCAAAATCTATTTGAAGGCGACTGCTCAGTTTTGGGAAACAGATGTTTTGTTTGTGTTGCCTGAAGGTCCTAAAAGAGGACAGGCAGCATCGAAATCTACTATTTCTAAATGGATTTGGCAAGTAATTATTCAAGCTTATGGTTTGAAGAGGAAAGTTCCACCTTTTCAAATCAAAGCGCATTCCACCAGGGCTGTTAGGGCTTCTTGGGCTGTGCATCACAAAGCCTCCATGGCTCAAATCTGCAAGGCCGCAACTTGGTCTTCAGTCCATACATTTACCAGATTCTATCAGGTGATTGTAAGAAGGCATGAGGATATCACCTTTGGGCGCAGTGTGCTGCAGGCAACAGTATAAGGTCCTCAAGTCTGATTGCACCCTACTTTTTTTGGTGTCCCCTCCCCTCAGATAGCGTTGCTCTGGGACATCCCAATACAGTAACTACTGTAGCTTTGTGTTCTGTGATGTACTCCAGGAAAAGGATTTTACAGGTAAGCTGTCATACAAAATCCTATTTTTTTTGTGTGGACACTCATTGGTTAAATCCAGCGAATTTTTACATCTCCGCCGCTATGAGGCCCCATTCACACCTACGCGTTTCGTAGCATGAAGCTCAAACGCTGGAGGAGAAAACAAATCAATGATTCTCTATGGAGACGGCTCACATCTCCACTCGAAAACACCTGAACCCAAACTCCTGAAGATCCAAAAACTTCTGGAGCTTTATTGCTGCTGAAATTGGGCAGATTTGCTTTGTTTTTGATGCATTTTTATCCCCGTGGCACTGAATGGAAAGGCAATTTTGTGCGCTTTCTCGTTTTGCGTGATTTTTACGCTTAAATGAAAAAAAGTTACAAAAAAATAATATGAATAAATGTAAAATAAATACACAAATAACTAAAACTCATCATAAATAAAATACATTTAATTATGTTATAATAACCCCCTAACTTTAAAAAAAAAAATAATAATAAAATTCATTATTTATTTTGTAGTGTAGTATTTTATTTTAGGAATATTATTATTTTTTTTTTATTATTACATAGTATTGTATTATTATTTATATTTGTGTATTTTTACATTTTATTTATTCATTTAGTAGTATTAACACCCTAACCCCAACAAAAAAAATTAAAATAAATAAGACCATGAATAAAACATTAACTCCTAACCTTAACAAAAAAATACATAAATAATAATAAGACAATAAAGAAAATATTAACTCCTAACTCCAACCCCTAATCCTAACTTTAACGCCTAACCCCTCATCCTAAAAGAATAATAATAAATATTAATAAAAATCAATAAAAGCTAAAAAAAAAAAAAAAAAAAAAGCCAAAGCTCAAAAACGCTGCTTAAAAATGCACAAAAAAAAAAAAACGCCGGAAAAACATTCAAAGGCGCTATACTGATGTGTGAATGAAGCCTTACTTGTCTGTTCAATGGGAGCAAGAAATATACCTGTGATCCTGTCTGAGGTGACAACATGGCTCCTTCAGAGTGCATTCAGGAAGCGTTGTCACCCTGGGACAGGAAGTGTTACTGGCAGGATCACCTGGTTGTAAAATAAAGGAAAAAAAAGCCTGAAAAAGGAGAACGAATGCGGTCACCACATCTATTATTTTTTTTTTTTTTTTTTTTTAGATTTGGTGTTGCTGATCCTCCGTGATTTAAAGAACTGAAATACAATTAACGAAAGGGGCGGTTTTTCTATAATGATCTGATATAAAATAAAACTCTTTTTTATGCTATGTTTTCAGGTTTACGGAAAAGCAGAACACGAGAAGTTCATGGAGGCTCTGAGCGAGTTATCCGCCTTGTAAGTGGTTCCATCCGTCCAATCACAAGTGTCCGTGTGTCTCTGTCTTTTCCAGCTGCCGCGGCAGTTCAGTTACTTTGACGTTCTCTCTTTCCCTCCCCCCCCCCCCCTCAGGGTGAAATCCAGAGAGCTGGGAAGCCAGAGGCAGCGCCAATCGGCCGCCAAAGACCTGACCGCCTCGCCGGAACCTTCCGCCTCGCCCACCATCCAGGTCACCTACCTGCCGTCCAGCCAGAAGAGCAAACGGGCCAAACACTTCCTGGAGCTGAAGAGCTTCAAGGACAATTATAACACCCTGGAGAGCACCTTGTGATCTCCGCCATCTGATTGGCTGGATTCTTCTCTCCCGTCGTTTTGAGTTCACTTAGGGGGAGTCGCGACGCTAGCGCAGGAGCCAACAAGTGGCAGAAATCGGCGACAACTTTACAAGGACTTCCTCTGAAGAAGGGAGACCAATAAAAGGACGACTCCACCAAGACGTAGGACGTCCGTTGTGGGCGGAGCCCCTCGGCTGCAATCGTCGTCGGACTTCTATTTCCTATTAATGTTTCTCCTCATCCCCCGCCATTCATACCATCCACCATTAATTATAGATTTCCTATCCCCCCCAACTAGCTGGAAACCCAAATTATTAGGGGAGACCATAAAAGGGGGGGGACCACCATTGTACCAGTTGGGTCCAACTGGGAAGTCCAAATCGGAGACTTTGTTACTGGAAACCATCATATGGTTGATCGATCTTTCCGGCTGTCATGCAGAGATTTTGGTTTTGGGTGGAGTTCTCCTTTAAATATTTTATAGAAGCGTGGGAATCTTATCGGCTTTATTTAGGACTTCAGACGGTCCCGGCAGCCAATGAGAGTCGATCCCGCCCCCTCCTGATATAGCAATTATTCTGGCCGAGGTTTCAGCTAGCGGCTCAGGTTTTATATTTTGTATTTATATGTATATATTGTATAATTCAGTCCAGAGTTCAGGAAGAGGCTGTCCCCCCTCTGTATACTCCTCTGTATATAGGAACTCCGCACTTTCCTACATCCGGGGGGAGGGGGGATCTTTTCTATGTTTCTTGTACAGTATTAAACATGAGAAAAATGTAACTCCGACTCCGTCTGATTATTTGTATCACCGGTCATATATATTATACAGGAGTGACATCACCGCCCTCCAGATATAAGATATATTATACAGGAGTGACATCACTGCTCTCCAGATATAAGATATATTATACAGGAGTGACATCACCGCTCTCCAGATATAAGATATATTATAGAGGAGTGACATCACCGCTCTCTATATATAAGATATAATATACACCCCCCTGATCTCTCCTTTATGTTATCTGTATTTGTACACTCAGACATTTATAGGAGTTTATAGGGAGTTGAGTTTACTGACGTTTTTTTTTTTTTTTTTGAAAGCAGAAAAATCGCATTCAGGATGGTAGTTTTCCGGCATTTCAAACACCAAATGCTTGTAAACGCAGTAACCCGTGTTTATGCGCCTTTGCGTTTATATGCGTTTTTAAAGAAGAATGTGTATAATGTGGAAAAAAAGGGGGGGAGAGAGAGGAAGAGAGAGAGGAGGAGTAGGGAGAGAGAGGGGGAGAGAGAAAGGGGGAGAGCTAGGAGGAGGGGGAGAGAGAGGAGAGGGGGAGAGCTAAGAGGAGGGGGAAGAGAGAAAAAGAGGAGGAGGGTTAAGAAAGGGGGGGAGCTGGACCTCCTATCACAATTTGGATTAGCAGCAAGGATGGGAAGTGTTATCATAATGGGGGATTTTAATTATCCAGACATAGACTTGGCGGAGGGAACCGCGCATTCATTTAAGGCTCGCCAGTTCCTAAATGTCTTGCAGGACAATTTCATGGGTCAGATGGTAGACGCACCAACTAGAAATAAAGCGTTA
The DNA here is from genome assembly GCF_042186555.1 of Aquarana catesbeiana. Lineage (NCBI taxonomy): Eukaryota > Metazoa > Chordata > Amphibia > Anura > Ranidae > Aquarana > Aquarana catesbeiana. Next base: position 223,292,257 of record NC_133336.1, on the reverse strand, counting down.
CTGGATCTACTGATTACCAACAATACAGACCTGATCACGGATGTGGAAATACGGGGACATTTTGGTAACAGCGATCACAGGTCAATTGGCTTCTGTATAAATCACACAAATAGGAAACATGAGGGGAATACAAAGACACTGAATTTCAAAAGAGCCAACTTCCCGAAACTACGATCCTTGGACGGTGTAGTGGCGTGTAGTCACCTCTTGGGGCGCCTCTATAGTTGTTTCCGATGATCTGCTCTCACATATGTTGTGTCTCTGTTTTCTCCCAGGGGTTTCCCTCTAATGTCCTCTCAAAGGGGTATATAAAAAAGGAAGAAGAGCGCTCTTCTAGTGTAGTAACTTATAATGAATTTATTACAATCATAACATCATACAGTGCGCTCACATTAAAAAGCCGAGTAACGGCGTATCCGAGCTCGTTCCACAAACGCGTCACTTCCAGTATGCCTTCACTCATGCCCTACGCGTTACATCATCGTCACGTGACTTCGTCAGGGGGATCCCCTGGGAGAAAACAGAGACACAACATATGTGAGAGCCGATCATCGGAAACAACTATAGGAGGACCCCCAAGAGGTGACTACACGCCAGTACACCGTCCAAGGAACCATAGGCTATGCTGATTTAATACATACCTGAGGTGAGAGGCTAAAGAGCACGGAGGTGATGTGGGAGCAAGACTGTCACCTATATTAGGAATAATCACCGCTGAGGGTGTCAGGATATTGCGCTATAGGACTTTTTATATAAGGACTTGTATCGATGGACACGCACCATTATATTGTTTAGATTGGTGTGTTAGGTGTCCAGCCTCGAGACACAAGTTATTATTTATGCACTAGGATCACTTTTATTACAGGTTTTGGATCATTATTTATATTGCATGTTTATACACCTATTTTCTATTGCTGCTGATTTAACACAGTGGGCATACCTGTACATCCCCTTTAAGACGCGGCATTGCGGGCGTGCCGCCGCTCGCCCCCTGCGTACTCTGTGAGCGTGCCCGCGGGTCCTGCAGACTCGATATGCGCCGGGGGCCCGTGACACAGAGCGGCAGAACGGAGCGACAGAACTGTCATCAGGAGCAGTGATCTCTGTCATGTCCTAGTGAGCCCCTCCCCCCACAGTTAGAACACCTCCCAGGGAACACACTTAACCCCTTGATCGCCCCCTAGTGTTTAACCCCTTCCCTGCCAGTGTCATTTATACAGTAATCAGTGCATTTTTATAGCACTGATTGCTGTATAAATGTCACTAGTCCTAAAATAGTGTCAAAAGTGTCCGATGTGTCTTCCGCAATGTCGCAGTCACGATAAAAATTGCAGATCGCCGCCATTACTAATAAAAAAAAAAATTTAATAAAAATGCCACAAAACTATCCCCTATTTTGTAGATGCTATAACTTTTGCGCAAACCAATCAATATACACTTATTGCGGTATTTTTTTTTTTTTTTTTTTTTTACCAAAAATATGTAGAAGAATACATATCGGCCTAAACTGAGGGAAAAAAATTAGTTTTTTTATATATTTTTTGGGGATATTTATTATTGCAAAAAGTAAAAAAATTTTTTTTTTTTTCAAAATTGTCGCTCTTTTTTTTTTGTTTATAGCGCAAAAAATTAAAAACCGCAGAGGCGATCAAATACCACCAAAAGAAATCTCTATTTGTGGGGGGAAAAAAAGAGGACGTCAATTTTGTTTGGGTGCAACGTCGCACGACCGCGAAATTGTCAGTTAAAGCGACGCAGCGCCGAATCGCAAAAAAAAGTGCTCTGGTCAGGAAGGGGGTAAAATCTTCCAGGGCTGAAGTGCTTAAGGTGAAAAAACACCTGGCAGTGACCCCCCCCATTTTACTTACCTGAGCCCCTGGAATTCCACACGCCTGAGACGCGCTCTTCCTCTGCCCGGGGGGTCACGACTCTTGATTGGATAGATTGATAGCAGCGCAGCCATTGGCTCCCGCTGCCGTCAATCAAATCCAATGACGTGGGCGCTGGGGGGCGGGGCCGAGTCCGGAATTCGTGTCTATGGACGCAAATGCTGGACTCGGGAGCGCGCCCGCAAGGTAACCCCCCCTTCCCCCGGGGAGAGCGTTTCTCCTAGGGGGTTATACAGTGCGGGGAGGAACTGCAAGAGCCGCTGGGGGACCCCAGAAGAGGAGGATCGGGGCCACTCTGTGCAAAACGACCCGCACAGTGGAGGTAAGTATAACATGTTTGTTATTTAAAAAAAATAAAAAAATGAACCTTTACAATCCATTGAACTGTCAGCGCCTCACTACTCTCTAACAATTTATTTATGAATGGTCAAGGATAAGCTATTTAAGTGAAGCTGGCGGGCTTGCTATACATTTTTTACCCCCCACACACAGAGTAACACATAACAAATATGATAAATGGGGAGTACTCAGAATGGTCAGGGGTGGGTAGTGGGGTTCCCCAGGGGTCTGTGCTGGGACCAATCCTATTTAATTTGTTCATAAACGACCTGGAGGATGGGCTAAAACAGTATCAATCTCTGTATTTGCAGACAATACTAAGCTAAGCAGAGCAATAACTTCACCGCAGGATGTGGAAACCTTGCAAAAAGATCTGAACAAATTAACCCCTTCAATACCGGGCACTTAGACACCTTCTTGCCCAGGCCAATTTTCAACTTTCAGCGCTGTCGCAATTTGAACGACTTGCGAATTGCGCGGTCGTGCTACGCTGTACCCAAACTGATTTTTTTATCATTTTGTTCCCACAAATAGAGGTTGTTTTTTTTTTTTGGTGGTATTTGATCACCTCTGGGGGTTTTTATTTTTTGTGCAACAAATAAAAAAAGACCGAAAATTTAGAAAAAAACAAAAAGTTTTTCTTTGTTTCTCTTAAAAATTTTTTGTAAATAAGTACGTTTTCTGCTTCACTGATATGGCTGCACTGACGGGCACTGATAAGGCGGCACCAATGAGGTGGCACTGATGATGGGCTCTGATAGGTGGCACTGATGGGCACTCATAGGCTACACTGATGGGCATTCATAGGTGGCACTTATGGGTGGCACTGATAGGCGGGCACTGATAGGTGACACTGATGGGCACTCATAGGCTGAACTAATGGGCATTCATAGGTGGCACTGATGGGTGGCACTGATAGGTGGCACTGATGGGTACTCATGGGTGGCACTGATAGGTGGGCACTGATAGGCGGCACTGATGGGCACTCATAGGCTACACTGATGGGCATTCATAGGTGGCACTGATGGTTACTTATGGGTGGCACTGATAGGTGGGCACTGATGGGTACTTATAGGTGCCACTGATGGGTACTCATTGGTGGCACTGATAGGTAGGCACTGATAGGTGGCACTGATGGGCACTCATAGGCTACACTAATGGGCATTCATACGAGCACTGATGGGTACTTATGGGTGACACTGATGGGTGGGCACTGATGGGCACTTGTAGGCTGCTCTGATGGACATTCATAGGTGGCACTGATGGTATTTATGGGTGGCACTAATGGGTACTTATGGGTGGCACTGATAGGTGGGCACTGATGGGCACTGATAGGTTGCACTGATTACACTGGTGGGTGGCATTGCTGGGCATCACTGATTTTATTAGTTCTATAATGGTGCCAGTCAGTGCCCATTTGTGGGCACTGATTGGCATATGTTGGGCATAAGTTGGCACATGTGGATGGCCATGGGGGATGTACCTGGCCATCCACAGGTTAGGGCTTCCCTGGTGGTCCTGGCAGCTTCAGCGCAAACACCCCCCCCCCCCCCCCCCCCCCCCCCGTCAGGAGAGCTCTCCTCTACTTGCGTCTGTCAGGCGTGAGTGAGGAAAAGCCGATCAATGGCTCTTCCTGTTTACATCGTGATCAGCTGTGATTGGACATGGCTATTCACGTGGTAAAGAGCTTCCGCCCGAGGTTCTTTACCAAGATCTGTGTAGCGGTGTGTGAGACTGACACACCGCACCACCGATCGCCATGATGCGCGCCCCCACAAGCGCGCGGCGACTTTTATCCTGCTGAACGTCATATGACGCCCAGTCAGGATAACTGAACCACCGCCCGGCCGTCATTCTGCTATGGGCCGGGCGGGAAGTGGTTAATGGGGTGGCAACTACATGACAGATGAGGTTCAATGTAGAAAAATGTAAAATAATGCATTTGGGTGGCAAAAATCTGAATGCAATCTATACACTGGGGGGAGAACCTCTGGGGGGATCTAGGATGGAAAAGGACCTGGGGGTCCTAGTAGATGATAGGCTCAGCAATGCCAAGCTGCTGCTAACAAAGCAAACAGAATATTGGCATTAAAAAGAGGATCAACTCCGGAGATAAAACGATAATTCTCCCGCTCTACAAGACTCTGGTCCGGCCGCACCTGGAGTATGCTGTCCAGTTCTGGGCACCAGTCCTCAGGAAGGATGTACTGGAAATGGAGCGAGTACAAAGAAGGGCAACAAAGCTAATAAAGGGTCTGGAGGATCTTAGTTATGAGGAAAGGTTGCGAGCACTGAACTTATTCTCTCTGGAGAAGAGACGCTTGAGAGGGGATATGATTTCAATATACAAATACTGTACTGGTGACCCCACAATAGGGATAAAACTTTTTGTGGAAGAGAGTTTAACAAGACTCGGGGTCAATCATTAAAATTAGAAGAAAAGAGGTTTAACCTTAAACTACATAGAGGGTTCTTTACTGTAAGAGCGGCAAATCACACACATAGGTTGGACTTGATGGACTTGTGTCTTTTTTCAACCTCACCTACTATGTAACTATGAGGACAAGTATACTATTTAACTGTGTAACAAAGAGAGATTGAGAGAGAGAGGGGAAGAGATAGGGGGAGGTAGAGAGAGAGAGGGGGAGGTAGAGAGAGAGGAAGGGAGAGAGAAAGAGGGGGAGGGAGAGAGAAAGGGGGGGGGGGAGAGAGAAAGAGGGGGGAGGGAGAGAGAAAGGGGGGGAGGGAGAGAGAAAGGGGGGAGGGAGAGAGAAAGAGTGGGGAGAGAGAAGGGGAAGGAGGGAGAGAAAGAGAGGGGGGAGGGAGAGAAAGGGTGGCGAAAGAGGGGGGAGAGAGAGAGAAAGAGGGGGGAGAGAGAAAGAGGGGGGAGAGAGAGAAAATGAGACAGAGGGGGAAAGAGAGTGAGGGGGAGGGAGAGAAAAGGGGAGGGAGAAAGAGAGGGGAGGGATAGAGAAAGAGGAGAGAGGGGGGAGAGAGAAAGAGGAGGGAGGGGGAGAGAGAAAGAGGGGGAAGGGAGAGAGAGGAGAGGGGGAAGGGAGAGAGAGGAGAGGGGGGAGGGAGAGAGAAAGAGGGGGGAGAGAGAGAGAAGGAAGGAGAGAGAGGGGGAGGGAGAGAAAGGGTGGAGAAAGAGGGGGGAGGGGGGGGGAGAGAGAAAGAGGGGGGGGGAGAGAGGGGGAGGGAGAGAGAGGGGGGGGGGGAGAGAGAGGGGGGGAGAGAAAAGGGGGGTGGAGAGAGGGGGAGGGAGAGAGAAAGAGGGGGGGGGACAGAGATGAGGGGGGAGAGAGAAGGGGAAAGGAGGGAGAGAGAGAGGGGGAGGGGGTGAGAGGGCTGAAATTGTTAATAATAATTGTTGTTCATGTATTGTGGGTATTTGGGAGTCTCCTGAGGTTATCTTTAAAAAACGCTTCCAAATGCCACTAAACTTGTATTAACATGAAGTATAAAAGTGGAAAGACGGATGTTATGGACCTTACTTTGTGCACTGGTGGGCAGTCATGTTGGAACAGGAAGGGGCCATCCCCAAACTGTTCCCACAAAGTTGGGAGCATGAAATTGTCCAAAATGTCTTGGTATGCTGACGCCTTAGAGTAACCTTCATTGGAACTAAGGGGCCAAACCCAACCCCTGAAAAACAACCCCCACACCATAATCCCCCCTCCAACAAATCATTTGGACCAGTGCACAAAGCAAGGTCCATAAAGACATGGATGAGCAAGTTTGGGGTGGAGGAACTTGACTGTTCTGCACAGAGTCCTGACCTCAACCCTTTGGGATGAATTACAGAAGGGACTGCGAGCCAGGCCTTCTCATCCAACATCAGTGCCCGACCTCACAATTGCTCTTCTGGAAAAACGATCAAACATTCCCATAGACACACTCCTAAACCTTGTGGATGGCCTTCCCAGAAGAGTTGAAGCTGTTATAGATGTAAAGGGATGACCAACTCAGTATTGAACCCTACAGACCAAGACTGGAATGTCATTAAAGTTCATGTGTGTGTAAAGGCAGGTGTCTCAATACTTTTGGTAATATAATGTGTGGTTACCTAGAAAAACAGTGTTGGCTTCAATACTGATTTTACCGGCTGTATATTATACAGGATGTGGGTTTGTTCTTTGTGTTCATAGACTGAATCTCAATAAAGTTGAAGCAACAAAAAAAGAGAAGGGAAATGTTTGGGGAAATCTGAGGATTTGTTTACCGTTTCCATGGTGACAGAGCAGTGGGAGGAAGTTGTAGATCAGATACAAAGTATCCAGAGAAGTCTCTCCTGGGATTGGAGGGTTGGGATCCTCTCCATTTATTATATAATAGATCCGGGTGTAGAGGTGCGTGTTATATGTGTGTATGTCCTTTGTACACTGACATGTTTCAGGCCCTGGGAGCCGAGAGAAGAGATGTTTAGGCATTGGGAGAGTGATCGGGGGGGGGGGGAAAGACACCCCAATATCACCATCACCTTCTCTTTCCACAGATAATGATCACCACAAGAACCTTCCGAGAGACCCGGAGCACCACCCAGGTGAGGGGGGAGGGGCAGAGAGAGCACCCCCAAATCATTCTCACCTCCCCACCCCCCAAATCATTCTCACCTCCCCCACCCCTCAAATCATTCTCACCTCCCCCACCCCTCAAATCATCTCACCTCCCCCACCCCCAAATCATTCTCACCCCCCATCCCCCAAATCATTCTCACCCCCAAATCATTCTCACCTCCCCCACCCCCAAATCATTCTCACCCCCCATCCCCCAAATCATTCTCACCCCCAAAACATCTCACCCCCCACCCCCCAAATCATCTCACCCCCCAATCATCTCACCTCCCCCACCCCCAAATCATACTCACCCCCCATCCCCCAAACATCTCACCCCCAAATCATTCTCACCCCCCACCCCCCAAATCATCTCACCCCAAATCATTCTCACCCCCACCCCCCCAAACATCCACCCCCCAAATCATCTCACCCCCCCACCCCCAAACATTCTCACCCCCAAAACATTCTCACCCCCCACCCCCCAAACATTCTCACCCCCCATCCCCCAAACATTCTCACCTCCCCCACCCCCCAAATCATCTCACCCCCCACCCCCCAAATCATTCTCACCCTCAAATCATTCTCACCTCCCCCACCCCCAAATCATTCTCACCCCCCACCCCCCAAATCATTCTCACCCCCCAACCCCCAAATCATCTCACCCCCAAATCATTCTCACCTCCCCCACCCCCCAAATCATCTCACCCCCCATCCCCCAAATCATCTCACCCCCCATCCCCCAAAACATTCTCACCCCCAAATCATTCCCACCCCCCACCCCCCAAATCATCCACCCCCCCCCACCCCCCAAATCATCTCACCTCCCCCACCCCCAAATCATCCACCCCCCCACCCCCCAAACATCCACCCCCCATCCCCCAAATCATTCACACCCCCACATCATTCCACCACCCCCACCCCCCAAATCATTCACACCCCCCCATCCCCCAAATCACCCACCCCCAAACATCCACCCCCCCCCACCCCCCCAAACACCACACCCCCCCACCCCCAAACATCTCACCACCCCCACCCCCCAAACATCTCACCTCCCCCACCCCCCAAATCATTCTCACCCCCCCACCCCCAAATCATCCACCTCCACCCCCCCAAACATCTCACCCCCCATCCCCCCAAATCATTCTCACCCCCACATCATCTCACCTCCCCCACCCCCCAAACATTCTCACCCCCCATCCCCCAAATCATCTCACCCCCCACCCCCAAATCATCTCACCCCCCATCCCCCAAATCATTCCACCCCCCAAATCATCACACCCCCCACCCCCCAAATCATCTCACCCCCCACCCCCCAAATCATCTCACCCCCAAACATTCCACCCCCCACCCCCCAAATCATCCCACCCCCCATCCCCCAAATCATTCCACCCCCCACCCCCAAATCATCTCACCCCAAACATTCCACCTCCCCCACCCCCCAAAATCTCACCCCCCATCCCCCAAACATTCTCACCCCCCAAATCATTCCACCTCCCCACCCCCCAAATCATTCTCACCTCCAAATCATTCACACCTCCCCCACCCCCCAAATCATCTCACCCCCCATCCCCCAAATCATTCTCACCCCCCAAATCATTCTCACCTCCCCCACCCCCCAAATCATTCTCACCTCCAAATCATTCACCTCCCCCACCCCCCAAATCATTCTCACCCCCCATCCCCCAAATCATTCTCACCCCCAAATCATTCTCACCTCCCCCACCCCCCAAATCATTCTCACCCCCCATCCCCCAAATCATTTCACCCCCAAATCATTCTCACCTCCCCACCCCCCCAAATCATTCTCACCCCCCATCCCCCAAATCATTCTCACCCCCAAATCATTCTCACCTCCCCCACCCCCCAAATCATTCTCACCCCCAAATCATTCTCACCCCCCCCCCCCCCAAACATCTCACCTCCCCCACCCCCCCAAACATTCTCACCCCCATCCCCCAAATCATCTCACCCCAAATCATCTCACCCCCCATCCCCCAAACATTCTCACCCCCAAATCATTCTCACCTCCCCACCCCCCAAATCATTCTCACCCCCATCCCCCAAATCATTCTCACCCCCAAATCATTCTCACCCCCCACCCCCCAAATCATCTCACCCCCCATCCCCCAAATCATTCTCACCCCAATCATTCTCACCTCCCCACCCCCCAAACATTCTCACCCCCATCCCCCAAATCATTCTCACCCCCAAATCATTCTCACCCCCCATCCCCCAAATCATCTCACCTCCCCCACCCCCAAATCATTCTCACCCCCCATCCCCCAAATCATCTCACCTCCCCCACCCCCCAAATCATTCCCACCCCCATCCCCAAATCATCTCACCCCCCACCCCCAAATCATTCTCACCTCCCCCACCCCCCAAATCATTCTCACCCCCCATCCCCCAAATCATTCTCACCCCCCACCCCCAAATCATTCTCACCCCCCACCCCCAAATCATTCTCACCCCCAAATCATTCTCACCCCCCACCCCCAAATCATTCTCACCCCCAAATCATTCTCACCCCCCACCCCCCAAATCATTCTCACCCCCCATCCCCCAAATCATTCCACCCCCATCCCCAAACATCCACCCCCAAATCATTCTCACCCCCCACCCCCAAATCATTCCCACCCCCAAATCATTCTCCCACCCCCCAACATCCACCCCCACCCCAAATCATTCTCACCCCCAAACATTCTCACCTCCCCACCCCCCAAATCATTCTCACCCCCCATCCCCCCAAATCATTCTCACCCCCAAATCATTCTCACCCCCCACCCCCCAAATCATTCTCACCCCCCCCCAAATCATCACCCCCCACCCCAAATCATTCTCACCCCCAAATCATTCTCACCCCCCACCCCCCAAATCATTCCACCCCCACCCCAAATCATTCTCACCCCCAAATCATTCTCACCCCCACCCCCCAATCATTCTCACCCCACCCCCAACATCCACCCCAAATCATCTCACCCCCCCACCCCCAAATCATCTCACCCCAAACATTCTCACCCCCCATCCCCCCAAATCATCTCACCTCCCCCACCCCCCAAATCATTCTCACCCCCCATCCCCCAAATCATTCTCACCTCCCCACCCCCAAATCATTCTCACCCCCCATCCCCCAAATCATTCTCACCCCCAAATCATTCTCACCTCCCCCACCCCCCAAATCATTCTCACCCCCCATCCCCAAATCATTCTCACCCCCAAATCATTCTCACCTCCCCCATCCCCCAAATCATTCTCACCCCCAAATCATTCTCACCTCCCCCACCCCCCAAATCATTCTCACCCCCATCCCCCAAATCATTCTCACCCCCCATCCCCAAATCATTCTCACCCCCATCCCCCAAATCATTCTCACCCCCAAATCATTCTCACCCCCCATCCCCCAAATCATTCTCACCCCCAAATCATTCTCACCTCCCCACCCCCCAAATCATTCTCACCCCCCATCCCCAAATCATTCTCACCCCCAAATCATTCTCACCTCCCCCACCCCCCAAATCATTCTCACCCCCCATCCCCCAAATCATTCTCACCCCCAAATCATTCTCACCTCCCCCACCCCCCAAATCATTCTCACCCCCCATCCCCCAAATCATTCTCACCCCAATCATTCACCCCCCACCCCCAAATCATTCTCACCCCATCCCCAAATCATTCTCACCCCCCACCCCCAAATCATTCTCACCCCCCCATCCCCCCAAATCATTCTCACCCCCCATCCCCCAAATCATTCTCACCTCCCCACCCCCAAATCATTCTCACCTCCCCCACCCCCAAATCATTCTCACCCCCATCCCCAAATCATTCTCACCCCCCCACCCCCCAAATCATTCTCACCCCC
>NC_133336.1:223255864-223281114 GCF_042186555.1 Aquarana catesbeiana | reverse complement strand
CCCCCACCCCCCAAATCATTCTCACCCCCAAATCATTCTCACCCCCACCCCCAAATCATTCTCACCCCCCCATCCCCCAAATCATTCTCACCCCCAAATCATTCTCACCTCCCCACCCCCAAATCATTCTCACCCCCAAATCATTCTCACCCCCCATCCCCCAAATCATTCTCACCTCCCCCACCCCCAAATCATTCTCACCCCCAAATCATTCTCACCTCCCCACCCCCCAAATCATTCTCCCCCATCCCCCAAATCATTCTCACCCCCAAATCATTCTCACCTCCCCACCCCCCAAATCATTCTCACCCCCCATCCCCCAAATCATTCTCACCCCCAAATCATTCTCACCCCCACCCCCAAATCATTCTCACCCCAAATCATTCTCACCTCCCCCACCCCCCAAATCATTCTCACCTCCAAATCATTCTCACCTCCCCATCCCCCAAATCATTCTCACCTCCCCCACCCCCCAAATCATTCTCACCTCCCCCACCCCCAAATCATTCTCACCCCCCACCCCCAAATCATTCTCACCCCCCAAATCATTCTCACCTCCCCCACCCCCCAAATCATTCTCACCCCCCAAATCATTCTCACCCCCCATCCCCCAAATCATTCTCACCCCCCCAAATCATTCTCACCTCCCCCACCCCCCAAATCATTCTCACCCCCCATCCCCCCAAATCATTCTCACCCCCCATCCCCCAAATCATTCTCACCCCCAAATCATTCTCACCCCCCAAATCATTCTCACCTCCCCCACCCCCAAATCATTCTCACCCCCCAAATCATTCTCACCCCCACCCCCCAAATCATTCTCACCCCCCATCCCCCAAATCATTCTCACCCCCAAATCATTCTCACCTCCCCACCCCCCAAATCATTCTCACCCCCATCCCCAAATCATTCTCACCCCCAAATCATTCTCACCCCCACCCCCAAATCATTCTCACCCCCAAATCATTCTCACCTCCCCACCCCCCAAATCATTCTCACCCCCAAATCATTCTCACCCCCAAATCATTCTCACTCCCAAATCATTCTCACCTCCCCCACCCCCCAAATCATTCTCACCCCCCCAAATCATTCTCACCCCCCATCCCCAAATCATTCTCACCCCCCCCAAATCATTCTCACCCCCCATCCCCCAAATCATTCTCACCCCAAATCATTCTCACCTCCCCCACCCCCCAAATCATTCTCACCCCCCCCAAATCATTCTCACCCCCCCAAATCATTCTCACCCCCAAATCATTCTCACCCCCCATCCCCCAAATCATTCTCACCCCCCCAAATCATTCTCACCCCCCATCCCCCAAATCATTCTCACCCCCAAATCATTCTCACCTCCCCCACCCCCCAAATCATTCTCACCCCCCATCCCCAAATCATTCTCACCCCCAAATCATTCTCACCCCCCATCCCCCAAATCATTCTCACCCCCAAATCATTCTCACCTCCCCCATCCCCCAAATCATTCTCACCTCCCCCATCCCCCAAATCATTCTCACCCCCAAATCATTCTCACCTCCCCCACCCCCCAAATCATTCTCACCCCCCATCCCCCAAATCATTCTCACCCCCCCTCCCCTCAAATCATTCTCACCCCCCAAATCATTCTCACCTCCCCCACCCCCCCAAATCATTCTCACCCCATCCCAAATCTTCACCCCCAAATCATTCTCACCCCATCCCAAATCATTCTCACCCCCCATCCCCCAAATCATTCTCACCCCCAAATCATTCTCACCTCCCCACCCCCCAAATCATTCTCACCCCCCCAAATCATTCTCACCCCAATCATTCTCACCCCAAATCATTCTCACCTCCCCACCCCCAAATCATTCTCACCCCATCCCCAAATCATTCTCACCTCCCTCCCCCAATCATTCTCACCCCCATTCCCCCAAATCATTCTCACCTCCCCCACCCCCCAAATCATTCTCACCTCCCCCACCCCCAAATCATTCTCACCTCCCCCACCCCCAAATCATTCTCACCCCCATCCCCAAATCATTCTCACCTCCCCACCCCCCAAATCATTCTCACCTCCCCCACCCCCAAATCATTCTCACCCCCCATCCCCAAATCATTCTCACCTCCCCACCCCAAATCATTCTCACCTCCCACCCCCAAATCATTCTCACCCCATCCCCAAATCATTCTCACCTCCCCACCCCCAAATCATTCTCACCTCCCCCCATCCCCCCCAAATCATTCTCACCTCCCCACCCCCAAATCATTCTCACCAATCTCACCCCCAAATCATTCTCACCCCCCACCCCCCAAATCATTCTCACCCCCCAAATCATTCTTCCCCACCCCCAAATCATTCTCACCCCCCATCCCCCAAATCATTCTCACCCCCAAATAATTCTCACCTCCCCACCCCCAAATCATTCTCACCCCATCCCCAAATCATCTCACCCCCACCATCATTCTCACCCCCCAAATCATTCTCACCTCCCCCACCCCCCAAATCATTCTCACCCCATCCCCAAATCATTCTCACCCCCAAATCATTCTCACCTCCCCACCCCCCAAATCATTCTCACCCCCCATCCCCCAAATCATTCTCACCCCCCACCCCCAAATCATTCTCACCTCCCCACCCCCAAATCATTCTCACCCCCCATCCCCAAATCATTCTCACCTCCCCCACCCCCAAATCATTCTCACCCCCCACCCCCAAATCATCTCTCACCCCCATCCCCAAATCATTCTCCCCCAAATCATTCTCACCCCCCACCCCCAAATCATTCTCACCCCCAAATCATTCTTACCCCCCACCCCCAAATCATTCTCACCCCCCCAAATCATTCTCACCCCCCATCCCCCAAATCATTCCCCAATCATTCACCTCCCCCACCCCCCAAATCATTCTCACCCCCCATCCCCCAAATCATTCCCCCCCCCCCCAAATCATTCTCACCCCCAAATCATTCTCACCCCCAAATCATTCTCACCTCCCCACCCCCCAAATCATTCTCACCCCCCAAATCATTCTCACCCCACCCCCCAATCATTCTCACCCCCCAATCATTCTTACCCCACCCCCCAAATCATTCTCACCCCCCATCCCCCAAATCATCTCACCCCCAAATCATTCTCACCTCCCCACCCCCCAAATCATTCTCACCCCCACCCCCAAATCATTCTCACCCCCAAATCATCTCACCCCCCCCCCCCCAAATCATTCTCACCTCCCCCCCCCAAACATTCACCCCCCCACCCCCAAATCATTCTCACCCCCAAATCATTCTCACCCCCCACCCCCAAACATCTCACCCCCCAAATCATTCTCACCTCCCCCACCCCCCACACATCTCACCCCCAATCATTCTCACCTCCCCCACCCCCCAAATCATTCTCACCCCCCACCCCCCAAATCATCCACCCCCAAATCATTCTCACCTCCCCCACCCCCCAAATCATTCTCACCTCCCCCACCCCCCAAATCATTCTCACCCCCAAATCATTCCTCCCCACCCCCCAAATCATTCTCACCCCCCATCCCCCAAATCATTCTCACCCCCCCACCCCTCAAATCATTCTCACCCCCCAAATCATTCTCACCTCCCCCACCCCCCAAATCATTCTCACCCCCACCCCCAAATCTTCCACACACCTCCCCCACCCCCAAATCATTCTCACCCCCCCATTCCCCAAATCATTCTCACCCCCAAATCATTCTCACCTCCCCCACCCCCCAAATCATTCTCACCCCCAAATCATTCTCACCCCCAAATCATTCACCCCCAAATCATTCACCTCCCCCACCCCCAAATCATTCTCACCTCCCCACCCCCAAACATTCTCACCTCCCCCACCCCAAATCATTCTCACCTCCCATCCCCAAATCATTCACCCCCAATCATTCTCACCTCCCCCACCCCCAAATCATTCTCACCCCCCATCCCCCAAATCATTCTCACCTCCCATCCCCCAAATCATTCTCACCCCCAAATCATTCTCACCTCCCCCACCCCCCAAATCATTCTCACCCCCCACCCCCCAAATCATTCTCACCTCCCCCACCCCCAAATCATTCTCACCCCCATTCCCCAAATCATTCTCACCTCCCCCACCCCCCAAATCATTCTCACCTCCCCCACCCCCCAAATCATTCTCACCCCCATTCCCCAAATCATTCTCACCTCCCCCACCCCCCAAATCATTCTCACCTCCCCCACCCCCCAAATCATTCTCACCCCCAAATCATTCTCACCTCCCCCACCCCCCAAATCATTCTCACCCCCAAATCATTCTCACCCCCCATCCCCCAAATCATTCTCACCCCCAAATCATTCTCACCCCCCATCCCCCAAATCATTCTCACCCCCAAATCATTCTCACCTCCCCCACCCCCCAAATCATTCTCACCCCCCAAATCATTCTTACCCCACCCCCCAAATCATTCTCACCCCCCATCCCCCAAATCATTCTCACCCCCAAATCATTCTCACCTCCCCCACCCCCCAAATCATTCTCACCCCCCATCCCCCAAATCATTCTCACCCCCAAATCATTCTCACCCCCCCACCCCCCAAATCATTCTCACCTCCCCCACCCCCCAAATCATTCTCACCCCCAAATCATTCTCACCTCCCCCATCCCCCAAATCATTCTCACCCCCCCACCCCTCAAATCATTCTCACCCCCCAAATCATTCTCACCTCCCCCACCCCCCCAAATCATTCTCACCCCCCATCCCCCAAATCATTCTCACCTCCCCCACCCCCCAAATCATTCTCACCTCCCCCACCCCCAAATCATTCTCACCCCCCATCCCCCAAATCATTCTCACCCCTCAAATCATTCTCACCCCCCACCCCCCAAATCATTCTCACCCCCAAATCATTCTCACCTCCCCCACCCCCCAAATCATTCTCACCTCCCCCACCCCCAAATCATTCTCACCCCCCATCCCCCAAATCATTCTCACCCCCCCAAATCATTCTCACCCCCCATCCCCCAAATCATTCTCACCCCCCATCCCCCAAATCATTCTCACCCCCCACCCCTCAAATCATTCTCACCCCCCAAATCATTCTCACCTCCCCCACCCCCCCAAATCATTCTCACCCCCCATCCCCCAAATCATTCTCACCCCCCAAATCATTCTCACCTCCCCCACCCCCCAAATCATTCTCACCCCCCCATCCCCCAAATCATTCTCACCTCCCCCATCCCCCAAATCATTCTCACCCCCAAATCATTCTCACCTCCCCCACCCCCCAAATCATTCTCACCTCCCCCACCCCCAAATCATTCTCACCTCCCCCACTCCCCAAATCATTCTCACCTCCCCCACCCCCCAAATCATTCTCACCCCCAAATCATTCTTACCCCCCAAATCATTCTCACCTCCCCCACCCCCCAAATCATTCTCACCCCCAAATCATTCTCCCATCCCCCACCCCCCAAATCATTCTCACCCCCAAATCATTCTCACCCCCCATCCCCCAAATCATTCTCACCCCCAAATCATTCTCACCCCCAAATCATTCTCACCTCCCCCACCCCCCAAATCATTCTCACCCCCCAAATCATTCTTACCCCACCCCCCAAATCATTCTCACCTCCCCCACCCCCCAAATCATTCTTACCCCCCATTACTTATCTCTGTCCTTCTATTCTAGAGGAACGATCTTCTCCGCATCGCCGAAACTGAATCTCACCGGTAAGATCTTATCTCTATATATTATACTTTATATCTGGAGAGCGGTGATGTCACTCCTGTATAATATATCTTATATCTGGAGAGCAGTGATGTCACTCCTGTATAATATATCTTATATCTGGAGGGCGGTGATGTCACTCTGTATAATATATCTTATATCTGGAGAGTGGTGATGTCACACCTGTATAATATATCTTATATCTGGAGAGCAGTGATGTCACTTCTGTATAATATATCTTATATCTGGAGGGCGGTGATGTCACTTCTGTATAATATATCTTATATCTGGAGAGTGGTGATGTCACACCTGTATAATATATCTTATATCTGGAGAGCAGTGATGTCACTTCTGTATAATATATCTTATATCTGGAGGGCGGTGATGTCACTTCTGTATAATATATCTTATATCTGGAGAGTGGTGATGTCACACCTGTATAATATATCTTATATCTGGAGGGTGGTGATGTCACTCCTGTATAATATATCTTATATCTGCGGGGCGGTGATGTCACTCCTGTATAATATATCTTATATCTGGAGAGCAGTGATGTCACTTCTGTATAATATATCTTATATCTGGAGAGCGGTGATGTCACTCCTCTATAATATATCTTATATCTGGAGAGTGGTGATGTCACTCCTGTATAATATATCTTATATCTGGAGAGTGGTGATGTCACTCCTGTATAATATATCTTATATCTGGAGGGTGGTGATGTCACTCCTGTATAATATATCTTATATCTGGAGAGTGGTGATGTCACTCCTCTATAATATATCTTATATCTGGAGAGCGGTGATGTCACTCCTGTATAATATATCTTATATCTGGAGAGCGGTGATGTCACTCCTCTATAATATATCTTATATCTGGAGAGCGGTGATGTCACTCCTGTATAATATATCTTATATCTGGAGGGTGGTGATGTCACTCCTGTATAATATATCTTATATATAGAGAGCGGTGATGTCACTCCTCTATAATATATCTTATATCTGGAGAGCAGTGATGTCACTCCTGTATAATATATCTTATATCTGGAGAGCGGTGATGTCACTCCTGTATAATATATCTTATATCTGGAGAGCGGTGATGTCACTCCTCTATAATATATCTTATATCTGGAGAGCGGTGATGTCACTCCTGTATAATATATCTTATATCTGGAGAGCGGTGATGTCACTCCTGTATATCTTATATCTGGAGAGCGGTGATGTCACTCCTGTATATTATAGTGATGAGATATCAGACGGTGATGTAATAATGGTGTCTCTGGAATGGCGCAGGGAACGCGGGGAGCGGTATATGTTGGAGTGGAAGGAGTACGCTCGGGGGGTCGGTGCGGGTCGTATGCAGAGGAACCTCCAGGCACAGAAGCGTCAAGAGCTGAGGATGGCGGGGGCGGAGCTCCTCCTGGTAAGTGATCGTCCTTTCCTGGGCTGTCATTGGTCGGAGTTTCCCGGTCACCACAATGAGGGATGTCGTGTCTCTTTCAGACCCGCAGGGCGGCACTACAACACCTATTAGATTCGGAGCATCGGCAGTACCAAGAAGAGCTGCAGAGCCTGGGCCGGACTTTTCACCAGCAGAGACTGTGAGCGGGGGTGGAGAAGATTGGGGGGGTCACATGGTACCCCAATACCCGACATCAGACACTGTGTACCCCAATACCCGACATCAGACACCGTGTACCCCAATACCCGACACCAGACACCGTGTACCCCAATACCCGACATCAGACACCGTGTACCCCAATACCCGACATCAGACACCGTGTACCCCAATACCCGACATCAGACACCGTGTACCCCAATACCCGACACCAGACACCGTGTACCCCACCAATGTCCACACATTCTGTGCACAAGAAAATGGCAACACGAGAATTCTGAAAGACACAAATCTTCTGGAACGGTGGATGTTTATTGTTGTTTGTTATAAATAAAGTTTATTGAAATAAAAAAAAATCCTCATTGGGGTGTCACCATTATCGTCCGGACTTCATGTGATGGGAATTCCAGAATGTAAGCGTTGTCACCAGAACAGGAACAGAGGGGAAATCTTCCAATGGGGACGCAGAAATTTCCTCTCACTTCCTGTAGAGATTTCTCCCTGCAGTCCTTCTCTCCTCCACTAGGGGTCCTCAGTCTGACAGCCGGGTCATTCAGCAGCACAGCGATGAGTTCATCTCTCCATCACTCTGCTCTCTCCTCCTATCAGCGTGCTCCTTGTCAGCACACACACTGACTGGCTCCTTGTGCTGCTTCTCCTTCTCCCAGTCTGAGCCGTTCTGTACAAGGAGAGCAAGAGGTTTGTATTGGTAATGCATCGGGCCGCATTCACGCCTAAGCGTGTTTTATGCACAACTTTGTGCGCTTTAATGAGCTTTTATTTTTTTAATTAGTATTTATTAGTATTTATTCTTTTTTCTTTTTCTTTTTTTTTTTTTCGTTTAGGGTGAGGGGTTAGAGTCAAGGTGAGGATAGAGTGAGGACAAGGGGTTAGGGTTATTTATTTATTTATTTATTAGGGTTAGGATGTTAATACTAGTATTACTGCTACTACTAATAATAATAAAAAAAATATAAAATAAATACACAAATAAATAAAAATAATCAAAAATAATAAATAAATACAACAAATCAATAGTATGTAATAATAAATAATATATATATATATATATATATATATATATATATATATATATATATATATATATTCTTTTAATAGATACACAATAGATACACAAATAAATAAAAATAATAAATAAATACAATAAATGAATAGTATGTAACAATAAATGAATAATTAAGGCTAGGTTAGGGTTAGGATTAGGGGTTAGGGTTATTTATTTATTTATTTTTCTTAGGGTTAGGGTGTTAATACTAGTACTACTGGTACTACTACTAATAATAATAATAATAGTAAGAAATGTAAATACACATATAAATAAAAATAATCAAAACTAAATAAAAAAAGAATAGTATGTAATAATAAATAAATACATAAATAATAATAATAATATATTTTTTTAATAAATACACAAATAAATAAATAAACACAATAAATGAATAATATGTAATAATAAATAAATAATTAAGGCTGGGTTAGGGTGATTTCTTTTTTTATTAGGATTAGGGTATTAATAGTAGTACTGCTGCTACTACTAATACTAATAATAATAATAGTAAAAAACTGTAAACTAAATATACAAATAAATACAAATAATAAATAAATACAATAATTGAATAGTATGTAATAATAAATAAATAAATAATATTTTTTAAAAATAAATACACAAATAAATAAAAATAATAATAAATAAACACAATAAATGAATAGTATATAATAATAAATAAATAATTAAGGCTAGGTTTGGGTTAGGATTAGGGTTTAGGTTTATTTATTTATATTTTTTTTTCTTAGGGTTAGGGTGTTAATACTAGTACTACTGCTACTACTACTACTAATAATAGTAATAATGATAAAAAAATTGTAAAATAAATACACAAATAAATAAAAATAATAAAAAATAATAAATAAATACAATAAATGAATAGTATGTAATAATAAATAAATAAATAAATAAATATATATATATATCTATATATATATAGATATATATATCTATATATATATATCTATATATATATAGATATATATATTTATTTATTTATTATTACATACTATTCATTTATTGTATTTATTTATTATTTTTTATTATGTAATTATGTAATAATAAATAAATAATTAAGGCTAGGTTAGGGTTATTTATTTTTTTATTAGGATTAGGGTGTTAATACTAGTACTACTGCTACTACTACTACTACTACTAATAACAATAATAATAATAGTAAAACATTTAAATAAATACACAAATAAATAAAAAAAATAAAAAAAAAAAATAAATAGAATAAATGAATAGTATGTCATAATAAATAATTAATTAAGGTTAGGTTAGGGTTAGGGATATTTATTTAATATGTTTTGGTTAGGGTGTTAATAATAATAATAAATAGATAAATAAATGTAAAATAAATACACAAATCAAAGTAATCAAAAATAATAAATAAATACAATACATTAATTGTATGTAATAATAAATAAATAATTAAGGTTAGGTTAGGGTTAGGATTGTTTATTATTTATTTAATTGTTTTTGTTAGGGATAGGATGATAATAATAAATGAATAAATGTAAAATAAATACACAAATATTTAATAATAATAATTATAAATAATTACAATGACCGAATAGTGTGTAATAATAAATATTAGTTAGGTTAGGGTTAGGATTGAGATTAGGCTTTATGGTTATTTATATATTTCATTTTTTTTTTGTTAGGGTTAGGTTGTTAATACCACTACTAATAGTAATAATACATGGATAAATAAATGTAAAATAAATACACAAATAAACAAAAATAATCATAAATAATACATAAATAAATATATATAAACACAATAAATAGTATGTAATAATAAATAAATAAGGTTTAGGGTTAGGATTAGGGCTTGGAATAAGGGGTTAGTGTTATGTATATTTTTTGTTGTTGTTGTTGTTAGGGTTAGGGTGTTACTTCTACTACTACTACTTGTAATAAAAAAGAATTAACCCTTAAAAAACAAAATAATAATAAATAACTAAACACCCTAATGCTAACACAAAATAAATAAATCATTATTAATAATAAATTATTATTGTGATTATTATTTTAAAATAATAAGAAATAACTAAGCACCCTAACCGTTACACAAATTAAATAAATAAATGTATATTATTATTAATAATAAGAATTATTAAATTCTTCTTTTGTCATTTTTCTTATTGTTATTATTATTAATAATAATAATAATAATATTTTTGTTTGGGTTTTTGTGTTTATTTATTCTTATTTGATTGTTATTATTATTATTTATAATAATAATTTGTTTAAAATATTTTTTTAAGGTCAGGGGTTCATGTTTATTTATGTATGTGTTATTCCATATTTATTTATTTATTATTTATTTATGTTGATGTTTTAGTTATTTGTGTATTTATATAACTTGTTTTTTTTGTTTTTTTTTTCATATTTTTTTTTTAACCATTTTTTAATTTGAGCAGAAAATCGGACAAAAATGCACGACAAAAATGTGCACAAAAACGTGTAAAAGGTGAGTTTCCATGCATTTTTATTGGTGTAAAAACGCACCAGCCTTCCTGATTTCAGCTCTGGAACCTTTGTTCGGATTGTCAGGCGTTTCGGGTTCAGGCGATCGAAGTGGAGAGGTGATTCGTTTCCATAGAGAATAATTGTTTTTTTTTTTTCTTGCAGGGTTTTGGACCTTCGAGGTGTGAATTGGGTCGCAGTAATTGCAGATCTGCGCTTATTTTAGATCTCCGGAGTTCAGCTTTAAATACAAACAAATGTTGGCGTCTTTGGAGGCGGCGGCCAGGGAGGGGTTAATAATCGGGTTATTTGGCTTTGATCAGATAAACGCTCCTTTTATATGAGGAGAACAATGATCTCTCTGTGCTGGGGGGTGACACACACAGGAAGTACCACTTTCCTCCAGCAGGGGGCAGGCTAGGCCAGCACAACACCAATTTAAAGGGACAGTACGCTTTTTGAATGAACATTTCAGGGGATGTTGTAGAGTTGGGATGCCGAGGTCGGGATCGCCTTGGGATCATAATGGCAGCCAGGAGTTTAGGAGTTTCGGCATTTTCGGTGGCAGGCGTCGCGTTGGGGGGGCTTTTTTGTTCAGCTGGTGACGCTGATCACCCCGTGGGAGAAAGCATGACGATCCCGCCCGGAGCGCACATGGCCAGCCGGCAATTAATGAGCTTTAGGAGGGATTCTGTCTGTAAATCCCGGGATTTGGCGCTTTATCTTGTTAGTCTCTCCCCGAGGACGCGCGGTGGGAGAAATGTGCGCAGTGTGCTCTAACCACAAAGTGTCAGGAGGGGAGGTGGGGGCCCCCTGAGGAAAGGTAGGGGGCCCTGAGGGGAGGTAGGGGACCCCTGAGGGGAATTGGAGGGCCCCTGAGGAGAGGCGGGGGCCCCTAAGGATAAGTAGGGGGCCCCTAAGGAGAGGTAGAAAGCCCCTGAGGGGAGGTGGGGGGCCCCTGAGGGAAGATAGGGCCCCTGAGGGGAGGCGGGGGGCCCCTGAGGAAAGGCGGGGGGCCCCTGAGGGGAGGTGGGGGGCCCTGAGAGGAGGTAGGGGGCCCCTGAGGGGAGGTAGGGGGCCCTGAGGGGGAGCGTGGGCCCCTGAGGGAAGGTAGGGGGCCCTGAGGGGAGGTAGGGTCCCCTGAGGAGAGGTAGGGAGCCCCTGAGGGGAGATAGGGGCCCCTGAGGGAAAGTGGGGGCCCCTTAGGAGAGGTGGGGGCCCCTTAGGAGAGGTAGGGGCCCCTGAGGGGAGGTAGGGGGCCCCAGAGGTAAGGCAGCGGCCCCTGAGGAGAAGTAGGGGGCCCCTGAGGGGAGGTAGGGGGCCCCTGAGGGGAGATAGGGTCCTTAAGGAGAGGTAGGAAGCCCCTGAGGGGAGGTGGGGGCCTGGAGGGGGTCCCTGAGGGGAGGTAGAGGGCCCCTGAGTGGAGGTGGGGGGCCTCTGAGGAGAGGTAGGGGGCCCCTGAGGGGAGGTGGGGGCGCCTAAGGAGAGATAGGGATTCCCTGGGGGGAGGTAGGGGGTCCCTGAGGGGAGATAGGGCCCCTAAGGAGAGGTAGGAAGCCCCTGAGGGGAGGTGGGGGCCTGGAGGGGGTCCCTGAGGGGAGGCGGGGGCCCTTGAGGGGAGGTAGGGGGCCCCTGAGGGGAGGTGGGGGCCTCTGAGGAGAGGTAGGAGGCCCCTGAGGGGATAGGGGGCCCCTGAGGATAGGTAGGGGGCCCCTTAGGCGAGGTAGGGGGCCCCTGAGGGGAGGCGGGGGCCCCTAAGGGGAGATGGGGGCCATTGAGGCGAGGCAGGGGCCCCTAAAGGGAGATGGAGGCCCCTGAGGATAGGTAGGGGGCCCCTGAGGGGAGGTAGAGGACCCCTGAGGGGAGATGGGGGCCCCTAAGGATAGGTAGGGAGCCCCTTAGGAGAGGTAGGGGGCCCCTGAGGGGAGATAGGGGGCCCCTAAGGAGAGGTAGGGGGCCCCTGAGGGGAGGTAGGGGGCCCCTGAGGGGAGATAGGGCCCCTAAGGAGAGGTAGGAAGCCCCTGAGGGGAGGTGGGGGCCTGGAGGGGGTCTCTGAGGGGAGATAGGGCCCCTGAGGGGAGGTAGAGGGCCCCTGAGGGGAGGTGGGGGGCCTCTGAGGAGAAGTAGGGGCCCCTGAGGGGAGGTGGGGGCCCCTAAGGAGAGATAGGGGTTCCCTGGGGGGAGGTAGGGGGTCCCTGAGGGGAGATAGGGCCCCTAAGGAGAGGTAGGAAGCCCCTGAGGGGAGGTGGGGGCCTGGAGGGGGTCCCTGAGGGGAGGGGGGTCCCTGAGGGGAGGGGGGGCCCTGAGGGGAGGTAGGGGGCCTCTGAGGAGAGGTAGGGGGCCCCTGAGGGGAGAGGGGGGCCCTGAGGATAGGTAGGGGGCCTCTGAGGAGAGGTAGGGGGCCCCTGAGGGGAGAGGGGGGCCCCTGAGGATAGGTAGGGGGCCCCTTAGGCGAGGTAGGGGGCCCCAGAGGGGAGGCGGGGGCCCCTAAGGGGAGATGGGGGCCATTGAGGCGAGGCAGGGGCCCCTAAGGGGAGATGGAGGCCCCTGAGGATAGGTAGGGGGCCCCTGAGGGGAGGTAGAGGACCCCTGAGGGGAGATGGGGGCCCCTAAGGATAGGTAGGGAGCTCCTTAGGAGAGGTAGGGGGCCCCTGAGGGGAGGTAGGGGGCACCTAAGGAGAGGTAGGGGGCCCCTGAGGGGAGGTAGGGGGCCCCTGAGGGGAGATAGGGCCCCTAAGGAGAGGTAGGAAGCCCCTGAGGGGAGGTGGGGGCCTGGAGGGGGTCTCTGAGGGGAGATAGGGCCCCTGAGGGGAGGTAGAGGGCCCCTGAGGGGAGGTGGGGGCCTCTGAGGAGAAGTAGGGGCCCCTGAGGGGAGGTGGGGGCCCCTAAGGAGAGATAGGGGTTCCCTGGGGGGAGGTAGGGGGTCCCTGAGGGGAGATAGGGCCCCTAAGGAGAGGTAGGAAGCCCCTGAGGGGAGGTGGGGGCCTGGAGGGGGTCCCTGAGGGGAGGGGGGGCCCTGAGGGGAGGTAGGGGGCCTCTGAGGAGAGGTAGGGGGCCCCTGAGGGGAGAGGGGGGCCCCTGAGGATAGGTAGGGGGCCTCTGAGGAGAGGTAGGGGGCCCCTGAGGGAGAGGGGGGCCCCTGAGGATAGGTAGGGGGCCCCTTAGGAGAGGTAGGGGGCCCCTGAGGGGAGGTAGGGGGCACCTAAGGAGAGGTAGGGGGCCCCTGAGGGGAGGTAGGGGGCCCCTGAGGGGAGATAGGGCCCCTAAGGAGAAGTAGGAAGCCCCTGAGGGGAGGTGGGGGCCTGGAGGGGGTCTCTGAGGGGAGATAGCGCCCCTGAGGGGAGGTAGGGGGCCTCTGAGGAGAGGTAGGGGGCCCCTGAGGGGAGAGGGGGGCCCCTGAGGATAGGTAGGGGGCCCCTTAGGCGAGGTAGGGGGCCCCTGAGGGGAGGCGGGGGCCCCTAAGGGCAGATGGGGGCCATTGAGGTGAGTCAGGGGCCCCTAAGGGGAGTTGGGGGCCCCTGAGGATAGGTAGGGGGCCCCTGAGGGGAGATGGGGGCCCCTGAGGATAGATAGGGGGCCCCTTAGGAGAGGCAGGGGGGCCCTGAGGGGAGGTGGGGCCCCTGAGGGGAGGTAGGGGGCCCCTAAGAAGAGGTAGGAAGCCCCTGAGGGGAGGTGGGGGCCTGGAGGGGGTCCCTGAGGGGAGGTAGAGGGCCCCTGAGGGGAAGTGGGGGGCCTCTGAGGAGAGGTAGGGGGCCCCTGAGGGGAGGCGGGGGCCCCTAAGGGGAGATGGGGGCCATTGAGGCGAGGCAGGGGCCCCTAAGGGGAGATGAGGGCCCCTGAGGATAGGTAGGGGGCCCCTTTGGAGAGGCAGGGGGACCCTGAGGGGAGATAGGGCCCCGGAGGGGAGGTAGAGGACCCCTGAGGGGAGATGGGGGCCCCTAAGGATAGGTAGGGGGCCCCTTAGGAGAGGTAGGGGGCCCCTGAGGGTAGATAGTGGGCCCCTTAGGAGAGGTAGGGGGACCCTGAGGGGAGGCGGGGGCCCCTGACACGAAGGGCCCTTAGTTACAAAGGTCTGGGAAATATCAGATTTCGGGGGGCTCATTTACACCTCTATGTTGATGGGTTGCCACCACAAAAATCGCACCAACAGACATGCGGTAACGCACCCAACATTTTCCGGCAGCGTGTCCAGTGACCGGTGCTCTGGGGTCACCATTCAGAACGAACGCACCACATTACATCATCACATTACACATCGGTGCGATTTGCACTGCCGATTTCGCTGCAGTCTCACGATCGCTGCGAATGGGGTGCGACTTACCATTTGATTGGGAACCATCAAATCGCATGACATGTCGCACCGCTGTGAACGGAGGGGGGGAGGGGGTAGGGCTCAGGCTCCATTCACACAATTACAATGTTGAGTGCGACTTTGATGCGACTTTACACTCTCTGGCACTCAAGCCGCATTAAAGTACCGCGGGAACCATTTTCAAAGTTGCTGCGACTTTAAGTTTGCATCGACGGGAATGGGTGCCATTGAAGTCGCCCTCTGAGATATCCACGTAGGCCGCGCTCGCACCCGATCGTCTTTCGCCAGTTCACGTTTTCGCCCATGTTCACGGAGTGTTGCGCCCATTGAAATAAATTGATTCGAAACGCGCCGTATTATATCGAAGATCGCGTGTGACGTGACGCACCCCCTTAGGGCAGTGATGGGGAACCTGGGCACCCCCCAGATGTTTTGGAACTACATTTCCCATGATGCTCCACTACACTGCAGAGTTCAGGAGGATCATGGGAAATGTAGTTCCCAAAAAACATCTGCGGAAGCCGAGATTCGCCATCACTTCCTCTGGATCCACCAATCGAGACGCAGCGCTGCAGATCTCCACAAACGGATACATATCATACACATTGTTTATGTTTGTCTTCATATAAGACTGGCCAGTCAGAGGAGGCCACGCCCACCGCAAGCCTGATGTCAGCTTTCCAGCTGTTGTGCAGCAAATCCCAGCAAAGAAAATAAAGTTATTCCACCGCCCGGGAAATGGGCGAGCGTCTCCGAGAGATCGTCACCTTCCCGGAAAAAAAAAAACGCAACTCAGAGCGACCGCAGGACATCGCATTCCTCGCCACTCCCCGACCCCCCCCCCCCCCCAACACTGAGCCGAAACCCCGGGAACACCGGACACACCTTCATTCCTGAGGGTCAGAGAGCCGCAGAGCGTCGCTCCCTCCCCTCCCCCTCCTGACAGATCCATATTGATATATTCTGCAGATTATCCCATCACTGACCCCTCTAGAGATCTGCAGAACATCGCTCCCTCCCCTCCCCCTCCTGACAGATCCATATTGATATGTTCTGCAGATTATCCCATCACTGACCTCTCTAGAGATCTGCAGAACATCGCTCCCTCCCCTCCCCCTCCTGACAGATCCATATTGATATATTCTGCAGATTATCCCATCACTGACCCCTCTAGAGATCTGCAGAACATCGCTCCCTCCCCTCCCCCTCCTGACAGATCCATATTAATATATTCTGCAGAGTATTCCATCACTGACCTCTCTAGAGATCTGCAGAACATCGCTCCCTCCCCTCCCCCTCCTGACAGATCCATATTGATATATTCTGCAGATTATTCCATCACTGACCCCTCTAGAGATCTGCAGAACATCGCTCCCTCCCCTCCCCCTCCTGACAGATCCATGTTGATATATTCTGCAGATTATCCCATCACTGACCTCTCTAGAGATCTGCAGAACATCGCTCCCTCCCCTCCCCCCTCCTGACAGATCCATATTGATATATTCTGCAGATTATCCCATCACTGACCTCTCTACAGATCTGCAGAGCATCGCTCTAACACATATACATTGATATAGGAGCAGCGATCGGTGTTGGTCGCTCTCAGAGGTTGGCGTATTGAGTTGGAGGTTTCGGAGATGCTCTCGCCCCCCCCTCGGCACACGCGGCGACTCTCAAGGTCAGGGATCCTCCCGGGGCGAATAACGGGAATCAATATCACTTTTCAGAGGTGTCACATCAGCTTCCATCAGGAGCTCGGCTCCCCGTGCACACAGGCGTAAAGAGGAGGGGGGGGGGCCTCGCGGTGCGTGTCCCGGCGGTGGAACGGTTCACACCGTGAAATGAGAATTCCTAAAGCCCAACTCTGACCGGACTTTTCTATGCAGGTCTTTATTATTCTCGGTGGCCCAGTGGAGGCATTCCCCCCACATCCAGTCCCGGTGTCCCCAGTGGAGGCATTCCCCCACATCCAGTCCCGGTGTCCCCAGTGGAGGCATTCCCCCCACATCCTGTCCCGGTGTCCCCAGAGCCGCACTTTACCTGTACCTGTACAGCTTCCTCCCGGCAATACTGTAACATGGAGTCATCCTTTAAATGAAACAAATAATGTTGTGGTGAAGATGGAAACAATGTAGAC
Organism: Aquarana catesbeiana; assembly: GCF_042186555.1. Lineage (NCBI taxonomy): Eukaryota > Metazoa > Chordata > Amphibia > Anura > Ranidae > Aquarana > Aquarana catesbeiana. Next base: position 223,263,823 of record NC_133336.1, on the reverse strand, counting down.
TTTGATGATTTCCTTCCTTCTGAGTAATCAGCTGTGCAAAAAGTCAAATTCCCCTTAAAGGGACCCGTCACTTATCTGATAAATCCATCCCGAATGACAATGGTCAAGCGCGATGCGAAGGGATTCGATTTCTATCTACGTGATGCTCCCGGAATTCTCCGGATAATCCTGGGATATGATGTACTGGGCTCAGGCGCTCCGGCAATGCACCCCCCCTCCCCCCCCGGCACACAACTGTCGGTGCGGCTTCTGCTGTTGGCAGTGAAGCTCACAATTCTTTCCATGACACCATCAGCAGACATTTCCCTCACTAAAAGGAAACAAAAGAATAAAACTGAGAGCCGATTGTTACATTGAGATTCACCGAAGAGATTCACCGAAGACAACGAGGTCCCCGTCCGCACCGACGCGTTTCAAAACTCGGAGAGAAAAAAAAAAGTCGATTGTTGTTTGTCTATGGAGACGGATCGCATCTCCGCTACAAGACGCCCGAAGATCAGAAAGTTCTGGAGATTTTTTTTTTTGTAACTCGAATCGGGCAGATTTGACCGTTTTGGTGCGTTTTTTTTTTTTTTCTTTTTTCCATAGAAATGCATTGGAAACGCTTCATATGGGCGATTCTGAGCTTTTTTTCTGCTCAAATGCAACAATCAAATAAAAATAAATAATAAGTAAAAATAAGTAAATAAATAATAAATATTTACAATACATAAATAAAACCCAAATATTAACCCCTAATCCTAATATTAACCCCTAATCCCAATATTAACCCCTAGCCCTAAAATGAACCCTAATCCTAATATTAACCCCTGACCCCAATGCTAACCCGTTCCCTAATATTAAAACCTAATCTTAACCCTAACCCTAATATTAACCCTAATAATAATCCCAATATTAACCCCTAACCCTGAAATTAACCCCTGACCCTAATTCTAAACCCTAATCCTAATATTAACTCCTAATTCTAATATTAATTCCTAATTCTAATCCTAATTCTAATCCCTAACCCTAATAATAACCCCTAATCCCAATATCAACCCCTAACTCTAAAATGAACCCTCTAATCCCAATATTAACCCCTAATCCCAATATTAACCCTTAATCCTAAACCCTAATTCTAATATCAACCCCTAACCCTAAAATGAACCCCTGATGCTAATACTGACCACTAATCCTAATATTAACTCCTAATTCTAATATTAATTCCTAATTCTAATCCTAATTCTAATCCCTAACCCTAATAATAACCACTAATCCTAATATTAACCCCTGACCCTAAAATGACCCCTTGACCCTAATATTGACCACTAGTCCTAATATTAACCCTTAACCCTAATCCTAACCCCTGACCCCAATGCTAACCCGTGCCCTAATATTAACCCCTAACCCTAATAATAACCCCAATCCCAATATTAACCCCTAACCCTAAAATTAACCCCTAATCCCAATATTAACCCCTAACCCTAAAATGAACCCGTGACCCTAATGCTAACCCCTAATCCTAATATTAACTCCTAATTCTAATCCTAATTCTAACCCCTAACTCTTATATTAACCCCTAATCCTAATATTAACCCCTGACCCTAATGCTAACCCCGTACCCAAATATTAACCCCTAATCCTAAACCCTAATCCTAATATTAACCCCTAACCCTAAAATGAACCCCTGACCCTAATGCTAACCCCTAATCCTAATATTAACTCCTAATTCTAATCCTAATATTAACTCCTAATTCTAATCCTAATTCTAATCATAATTCTAACCCCTAACTCTAATATTAACCCTAATCCTAATATTAACCCCTAACCCTAATGCTAACCCCTAACTCTAATATTAAACCCTAATCCCAATATTAACCCCTAACCCCTAATATTGACCACTAATCCTAATATTAACCCTTAACACTAATATTAACCCCTGACCCTAATGCTACCCCCGTCCCTTAATAATAACCCCTAAACCTAATAATAACCCCCTAATCCCAATATTAAGCCCTAACCCTAACATTAACCTCTAATCCTAATATTAACACCTGACCCTAATATTAACCCCTAATCCTAATATCAACCCCTGACCCTAATGCTACCCCCGTCCCCTAATATTAACCCCTAATCCCTAACCCCAATATTAACTTCTAAACCTAATATTGACCACTAATCCTAATATTAGCCCCAAATCCTAATATTAACCTGACCCTAATGCTAACCCCGTACCCTAATATTAACCCCTAATCCTAAATCCTAACGCTTCTATTGACCCCTAACCCTAATCCTAATAATAACCACTAATCCTAACCCCTAACCTAGAAAATAAATACATAAAATGAGGTAAATAAATAATAAATGAATGAATTAACCCCTAACCATAACCCTTAACCCCTTAAAAAAAAAAAAAAAAGAATAAATAAATAATCATAAAGAATAAACAAAGGTGGACGAAGAAGCATAAAAACCTTGTCACAAAACAATTGATGAAACAGATGATCTTTTTCTCTCCTGGCGCCATTATTTCTTAGGGGCACTTCCATGCGTCTGGCAAAGCACGGGTGCAATCGATCACAGGTGATAAAACACGCGGGGCTGAAATACCATAACAACACCCCCCCCCTCCCCCCCGAACGCACATCACGTGTTTTTCTGAGGTTCGGAATGTGCAAAGGGAGAATTGCGGCAATCCTGCCCACGATTCCAAATCGCCCAATGTGAATAGGGCATAAAAGATCAAATAATAAAACCAGCTTTTGCTACAATATCGTCTCTATTTCAGATAAATCCCTGCAGTACTTATTTCTGCCACTAGATGTCTGAATACCCAGCTTGATTTAACCCACTTCCACTGAGCCCAGGTCATCCTGGACCCGCCTCCGGCCTGTGATTGGACAGGGAGAGTTGAAGAAGCACATCGATGAGATCATTTCCTCTCACTTCCTGTTGCAAAACTTTTTCCACAATATCCACCTTCTATTCAGGGAATGCCCTGCAGTACTTTTCCTTCTGCCACTAGATGTATAGTTCAACCCACTTCCTGACGTCACCCTGGACCCACCCCCAGACTGTGATTGGATAGTCAAAGGAGAAGCAGCACAGCGATGAGCTTATCTTTCTGTCACTCTGCTCTCTCCTCCTACTTCTTCTGAGCCCAGGTCATCCTAGACTGTGACTGCAGAGTGAAAAGAGAAGTAGCACATTGATGAGTTTATCTCTCTGTCACTCTGCTCTCTCCTCCTATTGAACTGATTGGCTCCTTGTGCTGCTACTTCCTCTCCCAGCGTTCTGAATTTCCCATCACTTCCTGTCCTGGGCGGGGGGCAAGGTCACCAGGATGAACCTCCCCAGCGGGAACACAGACAGCAATAAAAACCTGACAGAGGGTCTAGCCCTTCTCACCTCCATCTACAATGGAGGAGCGCTGATAGGACAGGCGGTGCAGGTGTTGCGGCGGCGGTACGGAGTGCGGTGTTGAGTTTGGCGGTGCAGGTGTTGCGGCGCTGTAAGGAGTGCGGTGATGGGACAGGCAGTGCAGGTGTTGCGGCGCTGTAAGGAGTACAATGATGGATGGACGGTGCAGGTATTGCGGAGCGGTACGGAGTGCTGTGATGGACGGGCGGTGCAGGTGTTGTGGCGCGATATGGAGTGTGGTGATGGACGTGCGATGCAGGTGTTGTGACACGCTAAGGAGTGTGGTGATAGGACAGGCGGTGCAGGTGTTGCAGCGCGGTACGGAGTGCAGTGTTGAGTTTGGCTGTGTAGGTGTTGCGGCGCTGTAAGAAGTGCGGTGATAGGACAGGAGGTGCAAGTGTTGCGGCGCTGTAAGGAGTCCGGTGATGGGACAGGCAGTGCAGGTGTTGCGGCGTGGTACAAAGTACAGTAATGGATGGGTGGTGCAAGTGTTGCGGCACTGTAAGGAGTGCGGTGATGGGACGGGCGGTGCAGGTGTTGCGGCATAGTACAAAGTGCAATAATGGATGGGTGGTGCAGGTGTTGCGGCGCTGTAAGGACTGTGGTGATGGGACGGGCGGTGCAGGTGTTGTGGTAAGGAGTGCGGTGATGGGACAGGAGGTGCAAGTGTTGCGGCTCTGTAAGGAGTGCGGTGATGGGATGGGCAGTGCAGGTGTTGCGGCGTGGTACAAAGTGCGGTGATGGACGGGCGGTGTAGGTATTGCGGTAATGTATGGAGTGCGGTGATAGACGGGCGGTGCAGGTGTTGCGGTGCGGTATGGAATGCGGTGATAGACTGGTGGTGCAGGTATTGCGGTGCGGTATGGAGTGCGGTGATGGACGGGCGGTGCAGGTGTTGCGGCGCTGTAAGGACTGTGGTGATGGGACGGGCGGTGCAGGTATTGCGGCGCGGTACGGAGTGCGGTGATGGACTGGCGGTGAAGGTATTGCGGCGCGGTACGGGTGCGGATGCAGGGAGGACAGGAGGTGCAAGTGTTGCGGCGCTGTAAGGAGTGCGGTGATGGGATGGGCAGTGCAGGTGTTGCGGCGCGGTACAAAGTGCGGTGATGGACGGGCGGTGTAGGTAGTGCCGGCAATGTACGGAGTGCGGTAATAGACGGGTGTGGTGCAGGTGTTGCGGTGCGGTATGGAATGCGGTGATAGACTGGTGGTGCAGGTATTGCGGTGCGGTATGGAGTGCGGTGATGGACGGGCGGTGCAGGTGTTGCGGCGCTGTAAGGACTGTGGTGATGGGACGGGCGGTGCAGGTATTGCGGCGCGGTATGGAGTGCGGTGATGAACGGGCGGTGCAGGTATTGCGGCGCGGTATGGAGTGCGGTGATGGACGGGCGGTGCAGGTATTGCGGCACGGTACGGAGTGCGGTGATGGACGGGCGGTGCAGGTATTGCGGCGCGGTACGGAGTGCGGTGATGGAAGGGCGGTGCAGGTATTGCGGCGCGGTACGGAGTGCGGTGATGGACGGGCGGTGCAGGTATTGCGGCGCGGTACGGAGTGCGGTGATGGACGGGCGGTGCAGGTATTGCGGTGCGGTAAGGAGTGCGGTGATGGACGGGCGGTGCAGGTATTGGCGGCGCGGTACTGAGTGTGGTGATGGACGGGCGGTGCAGGTATTGCGGCGCGGTACGGAGTGTGGTGATAGACGGGTGGTGCAGGTATTGCGGTGCGGTACGGAGTGTGGTGATGGACGGGTGGTGCAGGTATTGCAGCGCGGTTCAGAGTGTGGTGATGGACGGGTGGTGCAGGTATTGCGATGCGGTATAGAGTGCGGTGATGGACGGGTGGTGCAGGTATTGCAGTGCGGTATGGAGTGCGGTGATGGACGGGTGGTGCAGGTATTGCGATGCGGTATGGAGTGCGGTGATGGACGGGTGGTGCAGGTATTGCGGCGCAGTATGGAGTGCGGTGATGGACGGGTGGTGCAGGTATTGCGGCGCGGTACGGAACCGCGGCCCACTCTCATGGAAAGTTCTGGAATGTGGGGATTTGGCGGATCTGAGTGCGGAGAGAACGGTTTCCTGGGCTGACGGAGAACGCTGCCACAGCGACTCTTCCCACACAAATCCCAGCAAGGCTGAACACCCCCAGATGGAGCAGACAAGGCTGCCGCGTTCTCACCGACAATACCAGTAATTAGAGCCCCGGGGGCCCCTCCTGTCCCCTCCGCGGGGGGCCCCTGACACACTCACTGAACATTCCCCAATATCGATCCCATCATTCAAGATAACGATCAATGATTCCTAATTAAAGGGCCGATGGGGACACCGACAGCTGGAGGACGGGGATTGGACCCCACGGCAGGCGAGGGACTTATAAACCCAGCGCTGCCCCAACCTCGCCAAGAGCCACTGCGACCAACCACAGGGTGCAGGTAGGTGAGCCGGGGACAGACTCTGTGTGTGAGACCAACTTCCTACACCCATCCTCCGATCCCACCTACTGTCCTATCTACAGATCTGCAGAACATCGCTCCCTCCCCTCCCCCTCCTGACAGATCCATATTGATATATTCTGCAGATTATCCCATCACTGACCCCTCTAGAGATCTGCAGAACATCGCTCCCTCCCCTCCCCCTCCTGTGCTCTCCTCTGTCTCGTCTCAGTATTTGTTATCTGCAGACTATCTCATCTCTGTGTCTTTCTATGAAGTTGGATTTCCTCTGTCTTGCTGTCTCTCGCAGTTCCTCTTTATCCCAGATACTCCCCGGCCTCTCCCTCGCCGCTCTCATCCCTCTTCTTGTCACGCCAACTTCTCCATTCCTCTCCTCTGACCGTCTCACTGACTGCCTGTCTCTGCAGAGCTCCTCTGTCTCCTTACCACCCCCCTGGAGCTCCTTTCTTCGGGGGTCCTCAGGATGGGGTCTTTCCCCCACGGCCTTCTGCTATTGTCCCACTTAAAGCCTCACTCTCCCTCCCCTCTCTCCTCTCCTCTCAACTCTTCTCCTCTCCCTCTCCCCCCTCTCTTCTTTTCCTCACCTCTTCTCTCCTCTGCTCTCCCTCTTTCTTCTCTTCTTTCCCCCTCTCTCTTTTCCTTTTTTCTCCTCTCTTCTTTCAATCTTCTCTCTCTTCTCTTCTCTTTTCTCCTATCCTCTCCTCTTTCCCTCTCCTCCCATCTTCTCTCCTCTCATCTTCTCTCCTCTCTTCTCCTCTCCTCTCTTCTCTTCTCTCCTCTCTTCTCTCCTTTTCTCCTCTCTTCTCTTCTCTCCTCTCCTCACTTCTCCTCTCTTCTCTTCTCTTCTCCTCTCCTCTCTTCTCTCCTCCCCTGTCTCTTCTCTTCCTTTTTTTCCCTCTCCGCTCCTCTACTTTCCTCTCCTCTTTATCTCTCTTCTCCTCTCCCTCTCTCTTCGCTTCTTTCCCTCTCTACTCCTCTAGTTTCCCCTCCACTCTTCTTTATCTCTCTGCTCTCCTTTCTTCATTCCCTCTCCTCTCATCTTCTCTCTTCTCTTCTCTCCCTCTATTTCCTCTCTTCATTCCTTCTCCTCTCCTCTTTCCCTCACCTCTCATCTTCTCTTCTCCTCTCCCTCTATCTTCTCTTCTTTCCCTCTCCACTCCTCTAACTTCCCTCTTCTCTCTTCTTTCTCTTTCTCCTTACCTCTTCTCTGCTCTCCTCTCTTCATTCCCTCTCCTCTTCACTGCTCTCCTCGCCTCTCCCTCTCTCTCCTCTCTATTTCCTCTCCTCTTCTCTTTCCCTCTCCTCTCCTCTCCTCTCCTCTTCTCTTCTCCTCTCCCTCTCTTTTCCACTCCCTCTCTTTTCTCTTCTCTTCTTTCCCTCTCCTCTCCTCTCCTCTTCTCCTCTCCCTCTCTTTTCCACTCCCTCTCTTTTCTCTTCTCTTCTTTCCCTCTCCACTCCTCTACTTTCCTCTTCTCTCTTTCTTTCTCTTTCTCCTCACCTCTTCTCTGCTCTCCTCTCTTCATTCCCTCTCCTCTTCTCTGCTCTCATCCTCCTCTCCCTTTATCTCCTCTCTTCATTCCCTCTCCTCTTCTCTCCTTTCCTCTCCCTCTCTTTCCTCTCTTCATTTCCTCTCCTCTTCTCTTTCCCTCTCCTATCCTCTCCTCCTCTCTCCTCTCCTCTCCTCTCTTCTCCTATCCCTCTCTCTTCTCTTATCTTCTTCCCTCTCCACTCCTCTACTTTCCTCTTCTCTCTTCTTTCTCTTTCTCCTTACCTCTTCTCTGCTCTCCTCTCTTCATTCCCTCTCCTCTTCACTGCTCTCCTCGCCTCTCCCTCTCTCTCCTCTCTATTTCCTCTCCTCTTCTCTTTCCCTCTCCTCTCCTCTCCTCTCCTCTTCTCTTCTCCTCTCCCTCTCTTTTCCACTCCCTCTCTTTTCTCTTCTCTTCTTTCCCTCTCCTCTCCTCTCCTCTTCTCCTCTCCCTCTCTTTTCCACTCCTCTCTTTTCTCTTCTCTTCTTTCCCTCTCCACTCCTCTACTTTCCTCTTCTCTCTTTCTTTCTCTTTCTCCTCACCTCTTCTCTGCTCTCCTCTCTTCATTCCCTCTCCTCTTCTCT
>NC_133336.1:223245864-223250864 GCF_042186555.1 Aquarana catesbeiana | reverse complement strand
ACTCCTTGACCTTCATGTGCTTCTTCCCTTATTGCCTTGGCGATAGGTTTTGGGTCATTGTCATGCTAGAAGACCCATCATGACCCATCTTCAGTGTTCTGGCCGAGGAAGAAGGTTCTCATCCAAGAAGGTTCTCATCCCTTCAGAGCAGGATTGGAGAAAGTGCTGTGGTCAGATGAGACCAAAATTGAGTTCTTTGGCATTAACTCGACTCGTCGTGTTTGGAGGAAGAGAAATGCTGACTATGACCCTAAGAACTCCATCCTACAGTCACACAAGGAGGTGGAAACATGATGCTTTGGGGCTGTTTCTCTGCTAAAGGTACAGGCCAACTTTGCCCCATTGAGGGGTCAGTGGACGGGGCCATGTATTGTCAGATCTTGGATGAGAACCTTCTTCCGTCAGCCAGAACACTGAATATGGGTCATGGATGGGTCTTCCAGCATGACAATGACCCCAAACATACCGCCAAGGCAACAAAAGAGTGTCTTAAGAAGAACCACATGAAGGTCATGGAGTGGCCTAGCCAGTCTCCAGACCTTAATCCTACAAAAAAATTTATGGAGGGAGCTGAAACTTCGAGTTGCCAAGAAACCTTAAGGATTTAGAGAAGATCTGTAAAGAAGAGTGGACCAAAATCCCTCCTGAGATGTGTGCAAACCTGGTCACCAACTACAAGAAACGTCTGACCTCTGTGCTTCCCAACAAGGGTTTATCCACCACATACTAAGTCATGTTTTGCTTGGAGATCAAATACTTATTTTACTCACTGAACTGCAACTCCATTTATAACATTTGTATCATATGTTTTTTTCTGGATTTTTGGTTGATCTTCTGTCTCTATCATATAAAATCAGGACAGGGAGGTGGTGTTGGTAAATGATATCCCCCCATTCTCTGTAACAATAGACAAGACGGGGGTGTTGGTAAATGATGCACCCCCCCCCCCCCTTCTCTGTAACAATAGACAGGACAGGGACGGAGATATTTGGGACTCGATAATCTCTTTCTGTGGGATCTTCAGCCAGCTGGAGCCGGGTGACACCAGAATCATCCCAAACATGTCTGGCACCGGGGTCCCGGGAAGCCAGAGACACGCCAACTGCCCGCCACCGGGGGACAATAACTGTCCCCCCCATCCACATTCCTCCACACCCATCCCCCCTCTTTATACAATGTATCATTCATGGGGAATATATTCTTGTCATTGGAATTCTGTTCTTGAAGCTCTGACATATTCTGTAGCGTTGTAGACAATGCACTGACCCATATGAGGTTTAATGTCCTATGTATTGGGGGGGTGGGGCACTCATTTTAATCAGAACCCCTAACACTGCCCCCCTCTGGTTGGGTTGCTGTATAGGAGGGTGACACCGGTGTTCATACACTGCAGCTCTATACCCAACCCCCCCATCCTTCCACCTGCCTGCTCATTGGACGACCAGTGATAAGCATCCTCCCCTCCTGATTCTCTAAGCCCCTCTCTATCCCTTTTATTAGCTTACAGATTGGCCACTCCACTGCCAGCCCCCCCCTTTTATCTGCCTGCTCATTGGATGACCAGCGATGAGCATCCTCCCCTCCTGATTCTCTAAGCCCCTCTCCATCCCTTTTATTAGCTTACAGATTGGCCACTCCCACTGCCAGCCCCCCCCCTTTTATCTGCCTGCTCATTGATGACCAGCGATGAGCATCCTCCCCTCCTGATTCTCTAAGCCCTCCCCTTTATTAGCTTACAGATTAACCACGCCCACTGCCAGCCCCCCCCATCCTTCTGCTGCTGATTGGATGAGCAGTGATGAGTATTCTCCCCTCTGTATTATCTAAGCCCCTCCCCATTCCTTTTATTAATTTACAGATTGGCCACTCCCACTGCAGCCCCCGCCCCCCCCGTCCTTCTGCCTGCTGATTGGACGACTAGTGATGAGCATCCTCCCTTCCTGATTCTCTAAGCCCCTCACCATTCCTTTTATAACTTACAGATTGGCCACTCCCACTGCCAGCCCCCACCCCCCTGGCCTTCTGCTGCTGATTGGACGACCAGTGATGAGCATCCTCCCCTCCTTATTCTCTAAGCCCCTCCCCATTCCTTTTATTAGTTTACAGATTGGCCACTCCCCTCTGCCAGGCTGATCTCCCTCTTCAGCAGGTCAGTATACAGACGGATGATTTCCGGTGATGACGATTTCTCGCTGTAGAAGATTTCCTGATAATAAAATAATCAATAATAAAGATTTAATAATAAAGATTTCACGGAACGTCTGACGTTGTTTTCTGTCTTCTGTTTCTTTTTTTTGACACTTTCTTATTTTTCTTATTTCCTTTTTCTACAAAAATAACAAAAATATTCAGTTTATTCTCAGTGTGTTCATCCGGCTCCGCCCATCCCCCCCCCCCCACAGGAAGTGTCCCCGCAGTGCGAAGTGGAAGGAAAATTATAAATTATTTATTTGTATCATTTATCATTTTCCTTCCACTTCACAATTATGTGACACTTTGTGTTGGTCCATCACATAAAATCCCAATAAAATACATTTACATTTTGGTTGTAACATGAGAAAGTGTGGGGAATGTCAGGGGGTATGAATACTTTTGCAAGGCACTGTAATGTGGTGTACCCTTTGGAGGAGATTTTTAGTGGGGTACTGGGGGGTGGGGGGTTTCTGATCACATTGATACATGGGGGGTCCCCCTTTACAGGGCATTGTCAGGGGAGTACTGTGGGGGGTTGGGTGGATGAGGGGTTTGATATCACATTTATTGATCACATTGATACATGTGGGGTCCCCCTTTAGAGGCATTATCAGTGGGGTACTGTGGGGGGAGGGGGGGGGGGGTTAGGTTCAGTGAGGGGTTCTGATCACATTGATACCTGTGGGGGTCACCCTTTGAAAGTGATTGTCAGGGGGTACTGTGGGGAGGGGTTCTGATCACACTTATTGATACATGTGGGGTCACCTTTAGAGGGGATTGTTGGGGAAGTATTGGGGGGGTTCTGATCACACTTATTGATGGGGTGGGGGAGTTGGGTGGGTGAGGGGTTCTAATTACTCTTATTGATCACATTGATACATGTGGGTCCACTTTAGAGAGATTGGCGGGGGGTACTGTGGGGGAAAGGGTTCTGATCACTCCTATTGATCACATTGATACATGGGGGGTCCCCCTTTAGAGGAGATTGGTGGGGGTACCGTGGGGGAAAGGGTTCTGATCACTCCTATTGATCACATTGATACATGGGGGGTCCCCCTTAGGGAGACTTAGCAGGGGGGTACTGTGGGGGTAAAGGGGTTCTGATCACTCTTATTGATCACATTGATACATGCGGGGTCCCCCTTTAGAGGAGATTGGTGGGGGTACTGTGGGGGAAAGGGTTCTGATCACTCTTATTGATCACACTGATACATGCGGGGTCCCCCTTTAGAGGAGATTGGTGGGGGTAACTGTGGGGGAAAGGGTTCTGATCACTCTTATTGATCACATTGATACATGCGGGGTCCCCCTTTAGGGGAGATTAGCAGGGGGGTACTGTGGGGGAAAGGGTTCTGATCACTCTTATTGATCACACTGATACATGCGGGGTCCCCCTTTAGGGGAGATTAGCAGGGGGGTACTGTGGGGGAAAGGGTTCTGATCACTCTTATTGATCACACTGATACATGCGGGGTCCCCCTTTAGAGGAGATTGGTGGGGGTACTGTGGGGGAAAGGGGTTCTGATCACTCTTATTGATCACACTGATACATGCGGGGTCCACCTTTAGAGGAGATTGGTGGGGGTACTGTGGGGAAAGGGTTCTGATCACTCTTATTGATCACATTGATACATGGGGGGTCCCCCTTTAGGGGAGATTAGCAGGGGGGTACTGTGGGGGAAAGGGTTCTGATCACTCTTATTGATCACACTGATACATGCGGGGTCCCCCTTTAGGGGAGATTAGCAGGGGGGTACTGTGGGGGAAAGGGTTCTGATCACTCTTATTGATCACACTGATACATGCGGGGTCCCCCTTTAGAGGAGATTGGTGGGGGTACTGTGGGGGAAAGGGTTCTGATCACTCTTATTGATCACACTGATACATGCGGGGTCCCCCTTTAGAGGAGATTGGTGGGGGTACTGTGGGGAAAGGTTCTGATCACTCTTATTGATCACACTGATACATGCGGGGTCCACCTTTAGAGGAGATTGGTGGGGGTACTGTGGGGGAAAGGGTTCTGATCACTCTTATTGATCACATTGATACATGGGGGGTCCCCCTTTAGACACATAAAAGTTACATTGTATCTCCAATAAGTGTCGGGACTTTCTCAGCTGCCTCCTCTGTCACTCGGACTGCGCAGGAAAATCATTACGGCGATGGCGAGCGCATGGAGATCAGTTAATGGATTTTCCCCGCCGCTCTGCCGCCCTCTCTGCCGATAATCCCACTTAAGGTCGCCGTCTCATGTGCCTCATCTCGTTTGGACGTCCGTCATCTTTTTATAAACGTGTCACCTCGATGGATCGTCTCTCAGCGGGATATTTAAGAAGGGGAGTGGGGAGGGGAGGGGGGGAGAACAATGCCCCTCGATGACAATAGCTCCGCTCATAACTGATGCTGTAACACAATAATTATACCAGCAGCTCATTCTCTGCCGCCAGCTGTCCGGCCAAATATGGAGGTGTCAGACCCCCCTCCCCCATCATCAGAGAGCGGGGGGTGGGGGGGACAGGTGTGACCCCCCGGCCCTTATATTGGTCTGCCATAGGGGACCCAGCACAGGAAGGCAGCAGAGGGTCTCGGAGACACGTCCCGCCAACAATGGAGGCCATCAAAAAGAAGATGCTGATGCTGAAGCTGGACAAGGAGAACGCGCTGGATCGCGCGAGCAGGCCGAGACCGAGCAGAAGCAGGTGGAGGAGAAATGCAAACAGGTAACGTATCCACCCCCGCGGGGGAGGGGGTCAGGTGTCCTACCAGTTATGTGCTCCCCCAGTGATCAGACTGTACATTGTAACTTT